>NC_086319.1:295528830-295834022 GCF_036172605.1 Pelobates fuscus
TTGAAAAAGTTTGACAGTAAAAATACACTTTTTACATAACCCCGCCAACTTAATATCAAAAGAACTAGATGGTGTAAAATATACACATGAACATTCTAAATTGAAATCCTTTTTTTTTTTTTTTACCAGTAGAGAATAAAGGACCCTTTCTTGAAACCTTTGCAAAATATGGTAAATCAGGAGTTGAGAAGTCTTGAAAATAAAAATCTAATGAGGTATTGATACCGGAGAAACTGACGGAAGCCAAGCACAGAGAGATGGACACAGGTTTCTTCAGGAAGGAAGAGATTCTTTATTGGATCACCGATCGGGACTCAGAGGGACTAATGTCACCAAAATACAGCAAATTCTGAGCCCCGGACAATAGTGCAGGCTCCTTATATAGGCATATAACTCCTCCCATATTAAGCTCCACCCGCACATTCTCTTGACCAATCAATACAATATAAGAATTAACTTCCTGTTTGACCGCATGGCTTGTCCAGCACAATGGAGGAGGGGGAATACTATATCCTGTATTCTTGCACATGCTCCGTACACTACTGATCGTATCTTGCCTCGTGCAACCAACTGATCGATACGTCAGCATATGCACGTACACATGCCACGTGGTAATCTCGGCCTACTAAATTTATTTTTACCGAGATTCCACCACAGTATAATTTAACAAAAGAAGTGTATGTCTAAAGGCCCTGACCCATAGGGAGAATATAATAATTAAGGAGGTGGATAAAGGGGGAATTGTTATAATGTTAATAGATTATTATTTACAAGAATCCATTTAACTTAGCATTAAATGAGTGTTTGGACTTAGCAGTCAGAGAGGATATCATTTTACAAAAGAAAAAGTTTTTATTTAATGAAATTCCAATGATTCCTAGATTTTACTTAAAATACACAAATGTCTATTTTTTTCACCAAGGTGCCCTATCATGAGTTGCATAAACTCTGTAACTGCTGATCTTTTGGCCTTTATTGACTTCTATGCACATGAAGCACTTTCATACATTAAGATTTGAAATCCATCCTCCAGGAAATAGAGAATATTGAATGGAAAGAGAAATACAACTGCCACTTTAGACATAACATCCCTGTACACGGTCGTAAGCCATGAAGTAAGTCCTGGGGCAAGTCCTGTGAATTGGTATAAAACTTTTTCCGGGGCTGGTTTTTATCCCCAGTCCAGCACTGATATGGTGTAATGTCCCAGTGTTATGCTTGTAAAAAGGTGTGATTTATCAATGTTGTGTTTGCAATAAGGTTTAATTGCCTGTGTTGCTTGTGATAAAGTGTGATGTGATTGTACTATGCTTGCAATATGGTGTCAAGCATTCCTATGGCACATCAACACACAAGTCTAAATATGTGGGTGTAAATATATATTTAGGATTTGAGGTTGATAACAGATTATTATTGGCATTATTGGGAAAGCATTTTATTTGGAGCTTTGCTATTTCATGTGTTCTCCTTGCAGTGATTTATTATAGTTTGAGTGACAGCAGGAAACCTCATGAACTTTCAATTCATTTTTTTTTATGGAACAGGTAGAATTAAGAAAACAAAATATAATGCTAGATATGTTTCTTTAGTTTCCCTTTACACGGTGGAGAACTTATATAGGCGTCATGCTATGTGGAACAGCACCTTTAAAAATGTAAAATGAGTTCCATCAAAGTTTTATATTTCTTCAGAATGTGATACAGCATGTTTAGCCAAAATCTCATTTGTGTAGTATGCTCACTATGTAAATGCAGACAATAGAAAATGATTGAAATTGATCTAAAGAAGAAGAAAAAAATGTTACTATTTCATGATTGGGGGCAGGGGAACCAATACAGCTCTTCGCCCAGGGTCCTGGAGACCGTAGGTATGCCTCTGGTTGATATAGACCTGGTTTATTTTTTGTGATGTAGATGCTTTTGAGATGACCCTTCAATTTACCTTTCTATGTCTTTCAATATATTAGGGGGACAAAAATAATTAACTTTTTGACACACTTCAATTTTTGTTTTCACAAATAATATATTTAAAGTTTATTTGAACCTGCAAAATTATTAGGGTTATAGATGCTTAGATTGCACAGACCCATAAGAGCATTAAAAAATATTGTGGGGACATACATTCATACAGCCAAAATACCAGAGTATTGCAGTATGCAATGATACCTTTTCTACTGGACTAACATAATGTTTCAAAGACAAGCTTTCAAGAGTTTTCCTCAGTTCTTCCTCAGGTCTTAATCAATACTGATCAATCTGATAGAGTTTACCACATAAAACAACTAATGTAAGAGAAGGTAAGGGGGGGGGGGGTGGAGAGGGAGAGTGGAACATCGGCAGTAGAACGTAACATCAAACTGGATAGCTATATTGAACGTTTTCGCCTGAGAGTGGCAACCCTTATCACACAACAGAAAAAAAAAAAAAAAAAAAAACCCATACAACCTCACACCTATAGAAAGAAGTGCCTTGGATAACTTGATGAATAATAAAAACCGTCATAAAGCCGGCTGACAAGGGTGGATCAGTAGTTGTCATGAACACCCAGGACTACATTACAGAAGGGAATAGACAGTTGTCCGATGTAAACTACTACCAAAAAAAAAAAAAAAAGTCAAGGACCCCATCATGGAACATACAGCTCAATTCGAAAAACATATCAAATCATTTCCAAAATACCTACAGCAAGAATAAGGAAATCTGGTGCCTCCCAATCCACAGGTGGGATCCTTCTACATGCTGCCCAAAATCCACAAGCCAGGACGGCCCATTATAACAGGTATGGGAACACTTACAGAACAAATATCTGGCAGAATAGAAAACATTTGTAAGCCTCTAGTTATTAAGACAGAGCTTTATACATGACTGCTGTCTAGATGACTGTACCACCCACCCGGTGCCCCCCTTTCCCAATGACACACAGAGACCGTATAAAGTTGGGTAAGGGCATCGGCCACAGCTTTATTTAATTTTTCCATGCCAGCAACATAAATACTGTCAGCTGTTGGGGTGATTGCCCAACAGACAGGTCTATCCCCACAAACCATGAGTCCATGAGCAGCCTGCCTCCGCCATCAGCTCCCAACAGGTTGCGACTCCCCAAGCCTCCTCGGCAACTCCATCACTTCTGCCTGCACTGGCCAGGACTCCCGCCACCGCGATGACGACTTCCCCTCACGCCTCCTGCCGTCATCGCGCCCCCCGCCGACAGCGCAGCCTCAATCCCACTCTGCAAACCCGTGTTAAGGATGTCCAACCCTATCTCATTTAAGTGGACCCCATCCCTCCTCATTAAGTTCTGGTTCTCTCCTTCCAGCTCCACGTCTCGTACGACCACCCCACCTAGCCGCCGGACAAATTTCCCCACTGCAATATTCAGCTTGCGCCGGCTCTTCTCCAAACCGCGCGAGTGCGGCAGCGCGCGCCAGCACGGCCTGGAAACCACCTCTGACCAAACCAAGGTCATGTCCGGAAACAGCGCCATGCACCTCGCCAAGTCGTGCCGAATCGCGTGGAGAAGGTCCACCGTCCTGGATACCCCCAAGTCGTTCCCGCCCGCATGGACCACCACCACCACCGGCCCTGACACAAACTTACGGAGCTCCACAAACTCTGGATATACTTGCTGCCATCGGAGGCCCCTAATGCCCTTCCACCTGACTCGGGCCAAGTCCACTGAGAACCCCAAATTTCGTCCGTAGGGGCGTACCTACAACGAGAAGAGGGTTACAGCATATGAGGTCAGACATAAGACTTAAAACGCCCCGACTCCCATCTTCCAATGCGTTGAATGCCCGCAGCCGAGTAACCCAAAACACTTGCCTGGGTAGCCGCCCCAATCCGAAAGGAATGGGCCGAAAACCCTTGACTTTCCATACCACCCGCGGCCAATGCTCTCTTCAGCATTGCCGAGAACTGATAGCGTGTTAGGGGAGACCCATCCGCGTGAGACAACAAAGGGCCTCCCCGCTCCGGGCGCACCTCCAGAAAATCGTGAAAATCCCCGACAGGACAGACGTCATCCCTCGTGGCCCCTAAACGAACCCAGGCACCCCGGGCCGCCTGGTCCGTCTTAGATCGCCGCACAAAAATGTCAACGGAGGAAGTAGACCACCGCACATCCGACAATGCCAAAGGCGAGGCCTTCCCCTTGCTCGGGGCTACCAACTCGCCGATGCGAAAGGCTCCAAAAAAGCAGACCGAGAAGGCTAGACTAAAAGAATCCGCCGCAACATTTCCACCGAAATCGGACGACGACGATCCGGGCGGCGCCGCAGTCACTACCCCTTCACCACCCTCTGGATCCCAAATTCCTTAGTAACATCCTGCCAGCCTATGAATCGAAACAAGAAAGACAGGGCAGCCAGCGCCTTCTCCGCTACTGCGCAAGACCTACCGCTCCTGACCAAGTCATCCAGCAACACAAGAGTCGCCTCCGTACGTCCCGTTTCCGTGGATACATCCCCGTCCCGTGCTGCCGACAGCCACTGTTTCCACACTGCCCGGTATGCCTTCCAGGAAGCCTCCGCCAAGGAGTCCGATACCAAGCCCATCAGGCCTCGAAATCGAGCTTCCATAAGGAGTCCGGACACTGTAGACCGGTCCGCCGCGCCTCCGGCGCTGCCTCGCGAAACCGCTCCCACTGCAAGCGAGACAATGCATCAGCCACCACATTTTGCACACCCGGGACATGTTGCGCCCGCACCCAAACATTAAACTGAAGACTAAGGAGCACGAGGTGACGGAGAAGAGCCAAAACTGGTGGGGACGAGGAGGACAATCGGGCAATCACATGAACCACACTCATGTTGTCCGTGTGAAAGACCACCGTGTGATTTCTCAGCTCCTCACCCCACAGTTCCAGCGCGACCACTATCGGAAACAGTTCCAAAAAGGTCAAATTCCTTCGAAATGGGGAAGACTGCCATTCCTCCGGCCACTCCCCCGCGCACCACTGACCCCAAAAATACGCTCAAAAACCAACGGACCCCGAGGCATCGGTAAAAAGATCCAATGCAGCATTGGTGGTGGCCTCCCTCAACCAGCAAGAGTGCCCGTTGTAACGTCTGAGGAAGGAGCTCCACACTGCCAGATCCGCCCGAAGGCGCCTCGTGATCCGAATGTAATGGAAGGGTTCCCTCACCCCCACCGTGGACAAGGACAATCTGCGACAAAATGCCCAACCCATCGGTAACACCCGACATGCAAAAACCAAGTGCCCCAAAAGGCCCTGCATCTGTCGCAACTGAACCTTCTTGGAACCTTTGACCAAGTCCACCAGCCGCAGCAACCCCTCCAACTTCTCTTCCGGAAACAGCCGGAAAACCATGCTCTCGGTATCAATTTCGATACCCAAGAATGAAAGGACCAACACCGGGCCAACCGTTTTTTGTTCGGACACAGGAACTCCGAACTCTGACGCCACCCGCCGGAATGCCTGAAGCAACGCTGTACAATCCTGGGAACCCGACGGTCCAACAAACAAAAAATCATCCAGGTAATGTGTCAAAGAACACAAACCCGCAACTCTGGACGTGACCCACTCCAAAAAAGAAGAAAACAGTTCGAAATGATAACAAGAGATAGCGCAGCCCATGGGCATACACTTATCATAATAGAAGCAACCGTTGGCGAAACACCCCAACAAGTGAAAGCAACAAACGAAAGGCCGGTTCAATGTCCGATTTTGCTAATAGCGCCCCACGACCAGCCCGCCGCAGGAGGAGCAATGCCGAGTCGAAAGACGCATAACGTACCCTGCACGCATCCCTGACGATGTCATCATTGACCGACGCTCCCGAAGGGTACGAGAGATGGTGAATCAATCGAAAAGCTCCCGGATCCTTTTTGGGCACCAGACCCAACGGAGACACCCTCAGGTTGTGGAATGGGGGGGAATCAAAGGGGCCGGCCATGCGGCACCGTTGAATCTCCGCCTCCAACTTTTCCTGTAACAAACCCTCTTTTCCCCGCGTGGACCGAAGATTTTCCGCGAACTGGCCCTCGTCCGACAGCACAAAGGGAATCCAGAAACCCGTTGTGAAACCGTCTTACAAAAGGCTAGCAACGTCCCTCTTAGGATACTGGACGAGCCATGGACGCATCTTTTCCACGCTCACTGGAGTCCTCTCTGCGAGGAACGTCGTCCCTACCAGAGCCCTTGGCGGCAG
The DNA here is from genome assembly GCF_036172605.1 of Pelobates fuscus. Taxonomy (NCBI): domain Eukaryota; kingdom Metazoa; phylum Chordata; class Amphibia; order Anura; family Pelobatidae; genus Pelobates; species Pelobates fuscus. Next base: position 295,535,000 of record NC_086319.1, read on the forward strand.
ATGGTCTGCCCTTCTTGAAACAACGGAGATCCGGGTGGGCTACCCCACAGTGGGCACACTCGTGCCGGAATCTGCAGGAGCTAAACCACTTACAGTGGCTCTCGTTGAAGAGCCAACAGACTCCCTTCCTCTGACCTGCTGACGTACCCGTGGGGACGCCGGCAGCCCCCGAAAAGGGAGAGGGTCTACACGGGGTCATAAGTAGCAGCCACAGGCTGCCGTCCTGCACCCCAAAACCCATAGCCGGACACGCCGCCATCTTCTGGCGGAATTGCTGGTCGTTTTTGAACCAGCATTGCCCTCCATAAACCTTGTAGGCGCCCCAAATTAAGTCCAAATAACCAAATAACGAGGGGGCCCTCTCAGGGAAACGGCGCACTAGCACGCTGGCAAAGATATTAAATCCTTGCAGCCAATTACCGAACGTACGCGGGATAGCCTTACCCTTTTCGCCATCCAATTGTTTGCCACGTTGCGGTCTGTCCACGGACTCCTTGTCTGGCGGAAAACACACAGACAGGTACAGCTATATCCACAACTCCAGTTTCCATCCCAATCACACCAAACAAGGTATCACCTACAGCCAGGCTTTCAGATAACACCGCATTTGCTCGGACACAAAAGAAAGATCAGCACCCGAGTACACTGTCAGAGTCATTTAGGCGAAAGGGCAATATCTAAAAAAAAAAATAAAAAAAAAATCTGCCCTAAAAACACGATGGGAAAGGCTCCTATAATATACAAAGGAAAGGAAAACAAAACAAGAATCCCTCTAGTAGTTACATACAACCCAACTCTAGAAGGAGTACATAAAATTATTAAAGAGCTACAGCCGTTAATTCCAGAGGATACCTCACTCAAATAAATATTTCCTGATCCCCCCATACTAGCTTACAAACAACCACATAACCTGAGACAAATATTGGTCCGCAGCAAATTGACCACAGAACAGGAGCTCACACAGAATGGCACTGTATAAGATGCAACAAATTACTCTGCAAACGGTGTACTTGATACAGTGTGTGACAAAGGTTGTCACAATGGAGAAACTGGCCTAAATGGGACACTGTAGGCACCCAGACCACCTCAGCTCATTAAAGGGGTTTGGGTGCTGTGTTTCTTTTGTACTTAGTGCTGCAATGTAAAACATTGGAGTTCCATAGAAGCTGCAGTGTTTACATTGCAGCTCTAAAGTCTGCCCTCAATTGCTGTCTAATAGACAGCCACGAGAAGGCATCCGGAATCGAAACGGACCTTTGGTCTGTTATCTGACGCTGGACCTCCAGCGTCAGATTTTTCCTCATAGGAAAGCATTCATCATTGGCACTGGATTCAGGCAAGTGAATCTTAAATATCTATAGTGCCATCAAAATGGCTTTGTTTTCCTGGTACTATAGGATCCCTTTAAGATGCATCTCAGTATGAACCTACACAGACACTCAATCAAGAACCACAAGGAAAACGGATATTGTACCCCTGTTGGTCATCACTTCACCTAGACTGATCACTCAATCCAAAAACTCAGGATTAAAGTTCTTAAAGGGAATTTCAAGGACTAAGTTTAAAATGTTGTACTCTATCAGATTGATCAGTATTGCTTCAGACGTGAAGAGAGAAGAGAGGAAAACTCTTGAAAGCTGGTCTTTCAAATATTATGTTAGTCCAATAAAATTTTTCAAAAATAAAAAGTATACCGTATATACTCGAGTATAAGCTGAGTTTTTCAGCACATTTTTTGTGCTGAAAACCCCCAACTCGGCTTATACTCGAGTCAGTGTCTGTATTATGGCAATTTACATTGCCATAATACAGACAGGGGGGCTGTGGGGGCTGCAGAGAGTTTACTTACCTCTCCTGCAGCTCCTGTCAGCTCTCTCCTCCTCGCCGCCGTCCGGTCAGCTCTTCTGTCAGCTCACACTGTAAGTCTCGCGAGAGCCGTGGCTCTCGCGAGACTTACACTGGGAGCTGACCGAGGTGCTGAACGGACCGGCGCGGAGGAGGAGAGAGCTGACAGGAGCTGCAGGAGAGGTAAGTAAACTCTCTGCAGCCCCCACAGCCCCCCCACTGAACTGCCAATGCCGCTAGACCACCAGGGAAGGAGAGCCCCCCTCCCTGCCATGTATCAAGCAGGGAGGAAGGCCGAAAAAAAACCCAAAAAAAACCGAAATAATAAAATATTAAGTAAAAAAAAAATAATATTACAAATAAAATAAAAAATAACAATAAAAAAATATTAAAAAATAAATAAAATTATTAAAATAATTAAAAATAATAATAATAAAATTGCCCACCCCCCACAAAGGCTCTGCTGCACACATACCATACACACACACACACACACACTGCATTCATACATGCTGCACTCATACACACACGCTGCACATAAATATTCAATTTATATAATTTTTTTAGGATCCAATTTTATTTAGAAATTTACCAATAGCTGCGTCCGAAGAGGACGGAGGGGGACTCCCTGGGCTCCCAGGTAAGTCCCCCATACCGCGATCGCCGGCGTGGGATCGCCGGCGACCGGGTAAGTACATAAGATCGCAGGACGTTCTATGCCGCCCTGCGGATTTTAGAGCCATCTAAATAAGGACGGCATAGAACGTCCTGCGGTCTTAAGGGGTTAAACAACACAATGTAACTCCAAGTCAATCACACTTCTGTGAAATCAAACTGTCCACTTAGGAAGCAACACTGAGTGACAATCAATTTCACATGCTGTTGTGCAAATCAGATAGACAACAGGTGGAAATTATAGGCAATTAGCAAGACAACCCCAATAAAGGAGTGGTTCTGCAGGTGGTGACCACAGACCACTTCTCAGTTCCCATGCTTCCTGGCTGATGTTTTGGTCACTTCTGAATGCTGGCGGTGTTTTCACTCTAGTGGTAGCATGAAACGGAGTTTACAACCCACACAAGTGGCTCAGGCAGTGCAGCTCATCCAGGATGACACATCATAGCGAGCTGTGGCAAGAAGGTTTGCTGTGTCTGTCAGTCAGTGTAGTGTCCAGAGCATGGAGGCGCTACCAGGAGACAGGCCAGTACATCAGGAGACGTGGAGGAGGCCAACAACCCAGCAGCAGGACCGCTACCTCCGCCTTTGAGAAAGGAGGAACAGGAGGAGCACTGCCAGAGCCCTGCAAAGTGACCTCCAGCAGGCCACAAATGTGCATGTGTCTACTCAAACGGTCAGAAACAGACTCCATGAGGGTGGTATGAGGGCCCAACGTCCACAGGTAGGGGTTGTGCTTACAGCCCAACACCGTGCAGGACGTTTGGCATTTGCCAGAGAACACCAAATTTGGAAAATTCGCCACTGGCGCCCTGTGCTCTTCACAGATGAAAACAGGTTCACACTGAGTACATGTGACAGACGTGACAGAGCCTGGAGACGCCATGGAGAATGTTCTGTTGCCTGCAACATCCTCCAGCATGACCGGTTTGGTAGTAGGTCAGTAATGGTGTGGGGTGGCATTTCTTTGGGGGGCCGCACAGCCCTCCATGTGCTCGCCCGAGGTACCCGGACTGCCATTAGGTACTGAGATGAGATCCTAAGACCCCTTGTGAGACCATATGCTGGTGCGGTTGGCCCTGGGTTCCTTTTAATGCAAGACAATGCTAGATCTCATGTGGCTGGAGTGTGTCAGCAGTTCCTGCAAGACAAAGGCATTGATGCTATGGACTGGCTTGCCCGTTCCCCAGACCTGAATCCAATTGAGCACATCATGTCTCGTGCCATCCACCAACGTCACGTTGCACCACAGATTGCCCAGGAGTTGGCAGATGCTTTAGTCCAGGTCTGGGAGGAGATCCCTCAGGAGACCATCCGCCACCTCATCAGGAGCATGAACAGGCGTTGTAGGGAGGTCATACAGGCACGTGGAGGCAACACACACTACTGAGCCTCATTTTGACTTGTTTTAAGGACATTACATCAAAGTTGGATCAGCCTCTAGTGTGTTTTTCCACTTTAATTTTGAGTGTGACTCCAAATCCAGACCTCCATGGGTTGAAAAATTAGATTTCCATTTTTTTTATTTTTGTGTGATTTTGTTGTCAGCACATTCTACTAGGTAAAGAACAAAGTATTTCAGAAGAATATTTAAGTCATTCAGATCTAGAATGTGTTATTTTTGTGTTCCCTTTATATACACACACATTTACATACATACACACACACCTATATCGGGAATAATAGCAACTTTTATTTAAGTTCACAAATAGATTTCCTTTAAGCGATAAGCTTGTGACCACGTGATCAAAATAGCTTGGCCAGCCCACAGGAACAGGAAATGGGCAATGGAATGCACAGAAGGCGGAGGTGGAACGCATGTAGAAACGGCTATGCCGTTTACATAAAGAAATTAACCAGTGTATTAGTCGTGGCTGGCAGAAGTGTGCACAGATTCAGAGAAAAATATTGGTTTTTTCCAGGTAAATAAATTGCCTGGGAAAAGCAATGTGTGTACTGCCCAGGAGAGACACCCAGTGAACCACCAATGAACAATTGGGATTAGCCCTGCCTAAAGGGACTTAAGGCATGGGTATTAGGCTGTAGGTTTTTATGGATATTGTTTTTTGATTCTTTTATTCACGGTTTGGTCCTGAGGAAGTCCTCTGTGAGAATGAAACGCGTTGGAACTTTAACAATTAATACAATTTATATTAAAATGCAAATTTGCTTAAAATGAACCTCTTCATTGCTCTCTTTCCCTGATCCCACGCAAGAGTCTGACCTCATTGCCCGTGCACACTAGTCTCAACAACAGTCAAACAGGAGGGTATGGCAGGCTTGGGCCTCAGGTGCTATACGGATGCTCCGCTAATTCGTTAATGCCCACTACTATAGACTAAACCAACAGATTTTATCGCCTGCACGACAAAACAGGACCCACGCGAGGCAATGAGACCCAATGGAAACACACTATTTATCAGTAATATATGGGACGACGAGTCCTCTCTACGACTTAAACCTTCAGGTTAGCTATACCACAGACGTTATAATGGCCCCTATCCACCCAGAAGATACTCCTAGGCTATATGCAACCATTATGATGACAGGCGAACCTTGACCATGTACTACACAGTCACTACCTGGCTCACACAGAGATGACACACTCGCCCCTTAATATACGACCATAAGATGCAGATGTTTGCATATTTACTACATGTAACATAACGAAGTTAACGACACCGCTACTGTACTACCTTCTAATTGTTAATATTGTTTAGGTTTTCATTTCTTTATAATCATATGGCTGCGCCAGATGTTGCGAGACCTGCGTGTCTCCCATTTTACTATCCTATCGCACTGTTATACATTTTCGGTGACACAAATAAAAGCCGTTTGAACCTAAAATTAACCTCTTCAACTACTTGCCAGGACACCTGAAATGATTTCACCCCTGCCATCGAGAGAGGTACCTTAAGGCGTGTTCTATCCATTTCCTCTGTGAGTGCAACCATTATTGTGCTGTTCCACATATAAACAACAATCCTTCATTACGTATTACTAATTCCTTTACAGAAACACAGCTGGATCTTTTTTGTTTTTATATATTTTCTGGACTTGTAAGGTGTCTTTGGGATGGATAAATTGAGACAGTTCCACAAATGTAAAAATTATTTCCGTGCCAGGTGTACAGCAAGAGATAAGGACACTTTCCTACATTATTTCATGAAAGTTTGTGTTAAAAATCAGCAAAACAGTGAAATAGGAGGTGTTACCAATCTAGAATCCTTGTGCCAATCATCCGCCCTGTACCTCCTTCAGGGCTGGTTTGGAAACGGGTATACAATCTATGACATGCAAATTACTGGTGTGCTTACTAGGGGTTAAGATATAATTTTGAGTTACCGGTATATAATTTATAAGATCATTTTTTATTTTTATGTATGAACTTTTATTTACCCTTTGTTCATAATAAATGTTCCTTTATTAAAGGGTTACTTCAAGTGGTCAGGAGGAGGTAAGAGATTGTATGTGCAGCATTTCTGCTTAAAACTGCCACGGCTTACCTTAGTTAGGAGACCGGTAGGCAGAGGTTTATGCTCACCCTTGCAATTAAACACAGGCCAAGGTGGTCAGGTAAGAATTCACCTGGCCTGTGAGTCTGTGCAGGATATTGCTCCAAGTCGCAGTACAGGTAAGGACACAAGCAGGAAAATCATCGAGGGTAAGCCAAAGTCAGAAGATGCCAGAAGTCAGGATACACGATAAGAAAACCAAGGTCAGGAGCTAACTGGAGAACACTGGATCACGAATACAAACACAGGAACCAGAGTCAATGAACTGACACTGCCCTCAGGGAGAGGCAGTGTCTTATAACTGGCTAATCAGTGATACTTTACAGCTGGACCATGATTGACAGGAGCAGTCACAGGTTAAGTCCAGCCCTCAGTGCTGGAGACTTGGCACGGATAAGTTTCAGACCAAACCAAGAACTGAAGTGGCTCAGAGGCAGGAACACAGGCTGAGAACCATAAAGCACCCAGGTTTAAATCCCCTATTGGGCATTTCTGGGGTGACCTAGTCTGGATCTTGTGGTGAGAACTGTGACAAAAACGTGTCACATACAGAGATATTTTCACTTTTTTGCCTCTGTTGCAGACTACCAAATGTCAATTCTGTGCAAAAAAATACACCCGTTGTTAGCGCACACAGCACGTTGACAACGGAAATATTGAGCTTCTCCCTTCTAGGCAAAGCCTGCAAGGGAAAATATTGATGTTTCCCCCCAGCCTCTCTTTTTGACTGTAGCCTTCCCAGCCTCCCTATAAGCTTGGCTCCGCACTCGCTCTACCCCTCCCCTCGCCAGCTCAGAGTGTGCATGTGCTCTCAGCCAGTTATACGATCCAATCAAAGGCTTCTCTATGGGTCTTTAAATCTGTTGTTATAAATTGCCTTGGTTGTCGTAGTTTTTGATACCAGAGATAAGTGGGGGTGGTGTTCAAATTACTTAATTTATTTTTTTACCATTATTTTTGGTCTAATGTAGTCAAATAGTGATTTAAAAAAAAAGTAGTGGTATACATGACAAGGATTACCAATATTAACACCCTAATTATCATCCTCTATCACTCACGACTAACTTTAGTCAGCCACCTCGTAATAATCTAGGTTTTACTTACCCACAGTAGGATTTACAGTGTCAATTAACCAGTCTGACAGCAGCTGATCGCAGTCTACATCTTTCCGCCAGCTACAGTCACAGCAAGCTTTGTGGCAAGCTTTCTCAGACCATTTAGAGCAGAGCTTTCCAAACTGTGTGGCGCGGGCCGGGGCGGAGTCGCCGAGCTGAGCGGCAGCCATCCATGCCAGCTCTGGCTCATTGCCTCCAAAAACCCTAAAAAAAACTGACCCAAGTCCCCACCAAAAGCCGAGGCACAACTGGCCACCTGAAGGGGAAATACCCAGGGGCACGGAGGTGTGCCATACGCCAAGCCAGCAGCATACCCGGAGCTAACATAAAGCTCTTACACAAACCAGCCAACTCAAAGCAACTACACCAACCAGCTAACTCAAAACAACTGCATAAACCAGCTAACACAAGGTAACTAACCAAACAGCTAACACAAAGCAACTACACAACCAGCTAACACAAAGCACTTACACAAACCAGCAAACTCAAAGCAATTACACAAGCCAGCAAACTCAAAGCAATTACACAAGCCAGCTAACACAAAACAACTGCACATACCAGCTAACATAAAGCAACCACATAAACCAGCCAACAGAAGATAACTACAGAAGCATAACCTCGAACCACACCAGATAGCATAAACACAAAGACAAGAAACTAGCATAGCAAGAGTTACAAAACGCACATGACTAAATATGAATCTACTTGCTGTAAAACCAATGACTCAATTAATATGCCTCTGCGCAGGCAACAGCTCACGTACCCACACATGTATTGATAATTACGCCTCTGCGCAGGCACTTACCTGGTTAAATACAAATAAGTTTGCATTGAAATTTATGTTGTGAAACCAATAAACATATTTAAAACAAACTGTGTGGCGCGACACATTAGTGTGTTAGTCACACAGTCTGAGTGTGTTGCGTGGAGTGTCTGACAGGAAGGGGAGCGCGTTGCACAACCTGACGGTCACTTCATGTAGCATTTAATTCCTGCTGGTCACTTCATGTAGCATAGCCGAGCAGGTGGACCGCGGTAGAAGCTCCTCTAGTACGTTCTGTCTGCTCAGCCTTGCTACATGGAGTGAGGTGAGACTGAGCAGGCACAGGAGAACGGAGGGGGGACAGGAGGGAAGGGGGATGGAAGAAGCGGACAGGAGGGGAGAGGGAACTGAATAAGGGCATAGGAGGGGGCAAAAGAAGGACAAAGGAGAGGAGGCGGCTCAAAGACACACACAGAGGGGCTGAGGCGGGACAGAGAGACACATAGAGGGGCTGGGTGGGACAAAGAGACACCCAAAAGGGCGGGGGGGAAGGCACAAACACAAAGGGGTTGGGGGAGAAACAGACGCACAAATGGGAGGGGGAAGAGGTTAGATCCACCTCATACTGACAGCAACTAGAGGCGCTCCCACTGCACTGTCTGAGTAAATCTTGGTCATGTGACATGGAAGCCATAATAAAGCACTGAATACAATGCTCTTCTATGGGGAAACTGAAATACAAACGAGGCACTCGCCACACATGCGCAACAGGTCTCCAAACGGTCATTTATGGATTACTGCAGGAGTCAGGGAAAGCAAGTAAACTTTTTTTTATTTTATTGCAAACGTGAGAGAAGCTATATATGAATAGTTATTGGAGCATGTGACTAGTTATTGGGGCATGTGACTAGTTCTTGGGGCATGTCTGTGACTAGTTATTGGGGCATGTGACTAGTTCTTGGAGCATGTGACTAGTTATTGGAGCATGTGACTAGTTATTGGAGCATGTGACTAGTTATTGGGGCATGTGACTAGTTCTTGGAGCATGTGACTAGTTATTGGGGCATGTGGCCAGTTATTGGAGCATGTGACTAGTTATTGGGGCATGTGACTAGTTCTTGGGGGCATGTGACTAGTTATTGGAGCATGTGACTAGTTATTGGGGCATGTGACTAGTTCTTGGGGCATGTGACTAGTTCTTGGGGCATGTGACTAGTTATTGGAGCATGTGACTAGTTATTGGAGCATGTGACTAGTTATTGGGGCATGTGACTAGTTATTGGGGCATGTGACCAGTTATTGGAGCATGTGACCAGTTATTGGGGCATGTGACTAGTTATTGGAGCATGTGACTAGTTATTGGGGCATGTGACCAGTTATTGGAGCATGTGACCAGTTATTGGGGCATGTGACTAGTTATTGGGGCATGTGACCAGTTATTGGGGCATGTGACTAATTATTGGGGCATTATATACAGGTCTGTATTCTTAAAGCTATAGTGTCCCTTTAAGGCGATCTCCCATGATGCCCAGTAGAATAAAATCTGGTTATACCTCCAATACTGGAGGTATGTTTCCTTTACAGAATGACTATGCCCAATGTACAAAGAAAAACAAAACGCAAACCCAAACCCAAACCGTGCAATCACTATAGTAACCGGATCTGCCGGCCACGCCCCCCGGAGACAGAAACGCGGCCATGACAACGAATGCGGAACTTTACCGCGCATGCGCACCGCAGTCGGTCCTCTCCTCGGTGCAGACAAGCCTGGTTACTCTCACCTCCAACCCTCCCCTCAGAACCATCCAGGCCGCCAATCACAGCGAGCCCAGGGTGCCAGCCTCGGGTTCCTATTGGCTGGCTGTGCGTGCGCTCCGGGTTACGTGTCAGCAGGTTCGGTGGAGCCGTAGCGGGTGATCAGCGAGCTGGGCAGTCCGGGTTCGGCGCTGGAGAGGGCCGCGGCGCGGGAGGCTGTCTTGGCCGGCATGGTGGGGTTCGGAGCCCCGCGGCGCACGGGCCGCCTGCCGCCCTTCGTGTTGATCGCCCTGCTGGCGGTGATCGGACTGCTGGCCTTCAACTACTGGAGCGTGTCGGCCCGGCAGGCCGCGCTGCAGGACGAGCTGCTCGGGCTCCAGGCGCAGGTGCAGCGTATCGAGGTGGCCCGGAGCCGGCTGGAGAAACGCAACTCGGAGATGGTGCTGCAGGCGGACAGCCACCGGCGGCAGATGGAGCAGCGGCAGGGGGAGTACCAGAGCCTGGGGGAGCGGCTGCAGGCTCGGGATGGACAGGCTCAGCGCTGCGAGATGGACAGGGTGAGCGGCCCTTTGTTTACATCAGGGGGCCGGGCAGGGACAGCTGCTGTGGCTGGCTGAGAGTCATGGGACAGAGGATCACAGACATGCCGTGCACATTGCATGTATCGTTAATAATGGGGGCCATCCCGGGAATTTCACAATATCTGTTCTGCTAGTGCGAAGGAGCTGAAAATACACCTGATTTAGGAGAATATTATATATATATATATTTTTTTTGATATATTTTTAGAATGTAATTTAAAATTTCCAATAATTTACACTTTATTGGGATTGTGTTCAATTCATCACAATTCTGTGTTTTAGTAAATTACACTATATGCGGTGTCACAAGAAATGATTCATTAACGTTCACTTGTGCCCACAATGGCTGGTACTTATTCCAAGTACAATATGTTTGATTAGATAGAACAGGGATGGGGAAAGAAAAAAAAAAAAAGGTTATCTGTGCAACAATTTAGATAAGGAAAGGTGTAAAGGTGTTCATTGACAGAATGTATGTGTCCTGCTGGAATCTTATAGAAAACTGGTAATTTGCAGGAAATATCATGTTTGTCTACCTTATTCTCTATTTAAAAGCATTAGGAGTCAAGACATGTTTTTGTTTAAATTGTTTCACAGATTACCTTTTTTTTTTTTTTTTTTGCCATCCCTGTTCTATTTTATTTAACAGCATTATTTGAAAGAAGTACCAGCCATTGTGGGCAGACGTGAACTTTAATGAATTGTTTCTTGTAACACTGCCATGTGATCCATATAGTGTAATTTGCTGAACACTGAATTGAACACTATTTAAATTAATAAAATAATTAAAGGACCACTCTAGGCACCCATACCACTTCAGCTTAATGAAGTGGTCTGGGTGCCAGGTCCAGCTAGGGTTAACTCATTTTTTTTTTATAAACATAGCAGTTTCAGAGAAACTGCTATGTTTATAAATGGGTTAATCCAGCCTCCAAATCCTCAAGTGGCTGTCTCACTGACAGCCGCTAGAGGCGCTTGCGTGATTCTCACTGTGAAAATCACAGTGAGAGCACGCAAGCGTCCATAGGAAAGCATTGATAATGCTTTCCTATGAGACCGGCTGAATGCGCGCGCAGCTCTTGCCGCGCTTGCGTATTCAGCCGAATGGGAGGAGGAGAGCTCCCCGCCCGGCGCTGGAATAAAGGTAAGTTTTAACCCTTTACTCTCCATCCAGCTGGCAGGAGGGGGTCCCTGAGTAGTGCCCCCTATAGTCCCCTATAGTAGTGCCAGGAAAACTAGTGTTTTCCTGGCACTATAGTGGTCCTTTAAGAATGGGGTGCTGCTGCTTGACTTAGCGTGTCAGCTGACCTTTTTTTTTAGCCAATCGGTGGCACCCTAACCAACTTCATTGCAAGCTTACTGAAACTCAATTAAAGAAGCCAAATGCCACTGGGGAAAAGGAGGTCCAGGAGAGCAACCTTTGGGGTTAAGTCATTAAGGAAAGAAAGCGACATGGACTTCCTGGCATCATAACAACTTCATTTTGATGAAGTTGTTATGGTGCCTGGAATGTTCCCTTTAAAGCGGTGCAAAGAGCCCCAAAGGCGATATTGCTGCTGGGGGGACAGAGAAAGTTGAGTTCTACATATCTGAACCCATCCTCACAGGCGCCGCCATCTACTTTTGACGGGTCCTCTTTGTGCCAGGAGCCTGCGTCACTGCTGTGCTCTCGCGCTTGCGCAAGAGTACAGCAATGAGGTCTATGAAGGATCCTGCAAGACCATGGGATCCTCCATAAACAGCCGGCTGAGGGGATGGACACTTCTAGACAGCTCTAGCTCCAGCCCAGTGTCTAAGAAGGTCAGGCGTAGGAAAATACATAAGACAAAGTAGTCCACACTTAGTCTTGTGTTTTTTTTTTAGAAATAGATGAAAAATAGAAAGACAGAGTAGAGAAGAGGAAGTGATCGGGTAAATGATTGGGTAAATGTACTGCGTAACCGTTCTGCTTTAAGTGAATAGCTCATTATGTTACAACTTTTTAAACATAGATGTCTTGGCAAACTTAAAACACAGCTATTTTGATGTAAGTTTATTTGCAGTTTTCCAAATCTCCTCAGGTTGATGTTGGTAAATAAACACTGTAAACTATCACCCTACAACCCTACAACTAATATTTAAAACTTATTACACAGCAAATTGGCATTCTTTATCTTGATCCCACGTATTAATGCAGAAGATTATTTAACAATATACAACTTTTAGCTTGGTTGTTGGAAGTTACAGTTGGCGAGGATGCACACACATCTTGTCCTTTCATTTGTTTGTCATCTTGTGTCAAGCAATGTAACATCACCTATATGCTATGGAAGTAACAGAGGGGGGTCCATTTAAACCAGATCTTGGCGTGGGTACCTGTATTATGTTTGTTAGGTTATATTATATGACTAACCCTCATACCGTCCAATAAGACGTGCATCACAACTTCGCATTAAGTATACACGTCAGCACTTCCTGTTATTCAGCCATACAATCTTAGCTATCTTTTTAATTATATATTTAAAGTTAGGGACGAAAGGTCATTACAGTAATCTGTTTACTGAGGGAGTGTGCATCTTGGCTAGGGATTCAGAGACCTGTTCTTAGTTCTTTCATGAAAGCCTCTGAGTCAGACAGCACTTTGAATAACGCACAGTATCTGACTTGGGTAGTAAAGATGAAGGCTAAGACCCACGTAATAGCAGGTTCCTTTTCATAAGTGAGATTTCCGCCATATCCCACCCTCCCATCTTTTCTTCTGCTCAGTTAATTCAACTCAATACTTTATTTTAATTGTTGTAATTGCCTTGTGAAAAACATACAAATTTCATGCAGCAATTTCTTTTTTTTTTTTTTCGTCCCCTCTACCTGCTTCACAACCAAATGTAGAAGCTTATTTAATCCTCTATGTAATAATGCTCATGGTTGATTTTTGCCCTGTCACTTCAACACAAAGCACCCCATCCAATTAGTTTCTTTCCAAAACTAGCACAGCAAGGTCTCACCTGTCTTTTAAAGTTGCTTACAAATTTCTGCTTCTAATTCCTTGGAAAGTAATATATATATATATATTTTTTTTTTCCTCATAATTTTGAAATAGACCACTATTAAATGGCCTCTTCCATGCATAACATGACATGGCCTATTTATATTCTTCAAATGATGGTAACTATTCAAATGGCTAAATTTTTATTTTTAGGTTACCACTGGGTTTTTGTTAATTGATTGTATCAAGAGGCAGAGTGAATTCAATTCTTAGTTCAAGTGACTCTGTCATTACCCAGTATCTTAGTAGCATGCTTGTCACAGGATAGCCACAGTTAGGTTTGTTTGTTTTTTGGCCATCTTTATGTTTGAATCTTCAAAAACGAAGAAAAATAAAATATGAGGGCTGTTATTCACATGCAGTGACAAGGTGCAGGTTATGCTTAAAAAAGAAACGAAAGTCACATCTATAAAATGGTACAATTGTGAAATTTGGCCCATCTTGCTACTCTTTCATCGGTGCACACTGAAGTTCTCTATTCTCCTGTACCCTCACCAGCATCCTCAGTCATTTGTCATGAGAACAAAGCATTCTGAGGCTGATTACAATGGAAGCCAAGTGTGCACACATGATATCAGTATTACTCTTCTGTGTAAGACTTTGGAACATTACACTGGATAGTGAGGACTTGATACTATTTGTAATCTAAACACTTATAGGAACCCACTGAATAACAATTTATGTATTTAATTTTGAACGTTTTGAGTTTTTCTTTAGTGAAGTAGAATTAGAGAATTCTTATGAACTTTTTCCATGGCACTACAGGTGCATACTGTGTCTGTATTCCTACTGCTTTTCCAGCTCTTAAAGGGACACTCCGAGCACCATACATTCATTGGAATGAAGTTGATATGATGCAAGGAGGTCCTAGGGTCCTGGCTTACCTGTTAAAAGTTGAACCCCAAAGTCTTAAATCTGACACCCACTATCTCTTACCACAAGCCTCAGTTGAAGTCTAAGGCTTGAATAAGGAAGCCTCAGACTGATAGCTTAGAGCATTCACAAAATGGAGTGAGAAATATTTTTCTTACTCTGTTTGGAGTCCGCAACAGATGTTCATGGGAAGACTTCAAGATTTAAGCCTTTGAGGTCAGCCATTAATCAGGGACTCTCCTCACACCATAAAGACTTAATTCCAAAGAAGTTATGGTGTTCGGAGTGTCCCTTTAAGGAGTGCTTTGATTAGGCCAACCAAATGTTGCTTTGCTTACTGGAAGATCACTCCCACACCAAGACAAGGCGCTGCAGTAAGGGAGTGTCTCTTTCCGATATATGGAGACTGATCTTATTCTATAATCCCTACTTCCTTAGTGGATTGTAGAATAAGTAGTTTATCTCCAAAGAGCTGTTCCAATGATCACATAAAATCATTACAGCTTTTGTTGTTTTTGCATAAATAGGCTTTCACAGTTTAGGAAATTTGGCTGTTTTGCTCTTAGGAAGGCCATGGACTCTACACTCTCTTTCCATGGGAGGAAAGATATAGAGATCCTCCGCTTTTGTGTGTGTAATGTGTGTGCAACACACACTACCGGTTGAAATTGAATTCATGCTGGCAACCTAGAACTAAATCAGGTTTCCTGAATGACCACCCAAACCAGCTCGTGTGTGTATATATAGATTCTACTGGCCCTGCAATGAACCCCCCAAATTAAAAATGGGGGAAGGTGTAGAGTTTATTTTTTTCCCGTAGTTTTTAATATTTGTGCACGACTCTCAAACTGCTGCATCTGTAGAGATGTGTTACTTTAAAAAGATACGCACCAACAGACATTTTGTGAGCTATGGCAATCTGGCTACTGTAATTTACCCAGTGTTGCATAAAACTGATCTCTCTGTATCATGGCTATCCAATATGTACTTCATAGACATTGATCAACATAGTTTTTGTGTCCTGTTTCACTCTAGGCCCATTAGTGTTCGGTTTAAAAGAAAAGAGTGTAAATTTTTCTTTACAGCAAAGGGACTGACATAGTTTGCCAGACATTGTAGTTTTATTCTGTGGAATTGCCGATTATTTGTGTTGTAAATAGTTTTGTAATACAATTAAAGATTTATTGCCGTCCATAATGTGTAGCATTAAAGACTGGCAGAACCTGTCTCTCTTATTTAACCTAATTTATTTTCCACAGGCCAAGTTGCAGTCGAATATATCACATCAGATGGTTGACATCAGTCATTTTAAGGGTGAGAAAACTATTTTAATTACCGTAAGATGGGGGACGGAGGTACCTTGTGTAGCAATGCTGCTTTTCTCTTTTAAATATCTGCATGTGGTTTGAGATTAGAAACAAGATGTGCATCATGTTGGCCTCTGAAAGTTTCAGTTTAAATTAGTTGTAGTTATCTCTCTCTTTGTCAATCAAACATCAGTTATTTACTAAAATAGAAATGAACTAGCTTATGGCACGTTTTAGGCCAGAGACGCTGAATTGAAACATTTTCAAACTCCGCTGTAATTTGGGATTCCTTGGTCAATTCTCTTCAGATCCTTTTTTGCATTTCAGTTACACAACTCCTGCCTGTTGTACTCATTGTTCAAGGTATGGAGCATATCACCGTCTGTTGAAACGAGCCTGCTCTCCTTTACCAAGGAAGACTCCTCTATGAGCCAATATGCTATGTCCAGCAATACACCTACTTTTTGAGTTTCAGTGCATATTTGAATTGAATAGCCCATAGGTTACCCTTCATATTGATGTGTGACATTTCCATTTCTACGATATGGGGTTGTGTTTATTTTACTTCACATTCTGCAATACTTGCCCCCTGCCAGCAGATGGGTACACCTGGTGCATACAGATCATTTTTGTTTTGATGCCAATACAACTTGCAGTTAATTTTTTGATCTGTTAAGGCATATTCCTGGCTTCTCTACTTACCTTCAGAATTCTCTTACCACATTATCCTTTCCTCTCTATATGCCTCTTTCCTATTCTCCTCCCCTTCCATTCCTCCCCATTCTCATACCCTCTGTAACCACATCTCTGTGCAGATCAGTGTGGTTACCTGCCATTATTTTCACATTGCTTCAAGTGCATTACTGAAATATCAACCGGAAGTGATGTAGAGAATGGGATTCCTTTTATATTTATGTAAATATTGCCTTTTTACTCTTTGAAAAGTTTGTCGCAATTTTTTATTACCTAGACTCCTAAATCTTACGCAGTCGTAATTTTTTTTCCTTTTACAGAACAGCTTGCTGAGCTAAAACAGGAGTTTCTCCGTCAGGAAGATCAGCTACGTGATCTGAAGAACAACAACACATTCCTTCAGAAGACAATACAGGAAGAGAGGTAGTCCATATTATGAGTATATAAAAACTGTCTAGGAGCTGTATTTCTGTGTGTTTCTTCTAACCGAGTGATGCTTCTATCAGTCAGCAGTGTACACAGCAGCTTGAGGAACAGAAGAGGGCGTATGAAGAACGCTTGAAAAAAGTCAGTCTGGGAGAGAAGGTGAGTGAGTGCATGCAAGCCTTGGGAGAGCTGTACAGAAAGATCCTTTTTAATGTCACATCTTGAAAAAAATATTGTGAAACCGGAGTCTGTAAATTCTGGAAGTTTAAAGGTTTATTGAGAATTTAGTAAATAGAAAATCGATTCCATTGAGATACAATGAATTGCTTATGTTACAATAAATCAGTGGGAAGCAAGATGTTACTACGTTTGAAAAGCGGATCAGATAGAATAAAGAATAGATGAAACAATAAATTAAAAGAAAGAGGCAGAAAATCCCTGGGAACCTCCATAAAATCAATACTTTGCCGAGCTAATCTCACCTCTGATATACTGTAATTGCCAAATTGTCCTATTTCTGTGTAGTAAAGGGAATTAATGCTGTGAGCTTAGCAATCTTGTAGGAATGCACATGTTGCTTTAAAAATATATATTGTTACAATTCTTTTGTGAACCTTCCTTTAAACATAAGCTACCCTGTTAAAGAAACACTCCTACCAGTGGGCTGTAGTGGCTATGGTGGCAAGAGTGCCATTGTGTTGTCCCAATGTAAGTAGTCAAGCCATTTTAGAATGGATTGACTTTTTACATGGGGTCCACCTCCTAGCTCTTTGCCTGTGCTTCTTCCACCAAAGAGCTTCTGTTAGTTCTAGTGAGCTAAGACCACTGGCCGAGAGCAACATCTCATCGCTTTCAGTCAAATAGCTAAGCCCTGCACTGCTGGACCACAGGTCTCCAACAATTCTAAAACCGCACATCAGGGCACTCTTGGAACCATATTCATTACAGCACTTCCTCGTTGATACTGATCTAAGATTGTTCCTAAATGTCTTTGTTGGAGGATTTGAGTCAACCTACTGTTTAATAAAAGTAGCTTTTATTTGGCAAATTTAAATATTTTATTTGTTTTGTAAGTATTTGCAAATTACTAGATTGGCCAAGTTACATTCCTAATGTTAGAAAGTAAGGATTCATTCTGTCACAGCTTGTTATATGCTGCTTGGCCCATAGAATGTGTCTTGGTAGCTGCTGTGCAAATTATCCAATCCACAGTGAGTCTCATGGAGTCAAATCAAAAGGAAACTGCAGCTGAGAAGTAATGGGAAACAGCTCAAAATTCTCTCCAACCTAACCCCAGGAACAGCTGTCCTCTGTACCTGAATTTAAAGGACCACTATAGTGCCAGGAAAACAAACTCGTTTTCCTGGTACTATAGGGTCTTTAGGTCCCCTCCCCCCCAGGGTCCCACTCCCGCTGGGCTGAAGGGGTTAAAACACTTACCTTTCTCCAGCTCCCTCGGCACTGGGGAACTCTCCTCCCTCTGCTGACGTCAGCGCCAAAGGCGCATGTGCGGCAAGAGCCGTGTGCATTCAAACCGCCCATAGGAAAACATTTCTCAATGCTTTCCTATGGATATCTAGCGTCTTCTCACTGATTTTCACATTGAGAAGCGCGGAAGCACCTCTAGCGGCTGTCAGTGAGACAGCCACTAGAGGCTGGATTAACCCTCAGTGAAACATAGCAGTTTCACTGAAACTGCTATGTTTTCAGCTACAGGGTTAACACTAGAGGGACCTGGCACCCAGACCACTTCATTGAGCTGAAGTGGTCCTTTAAAGGAACACTATAGGGAGAGAAATGCAAACATGTATTTCTTTCACTATAGCTGTAGTATCACTATTTAGCACCCCTGTTACCAATGTTAAAGATAAGTCTGCTTAACTTTATTCCAGCGCCATGTGGGTCCGTCGATACTGGTACCATCACCGATCCACCTCCTTGCCTGAGATCATCCAAATTGACGATTCATAAGAAAAGCATTGGGAGGCTATCCTGTATGTGCAGCAAACCGCTATGCTATCCGATCAGAAACTCCATATAGAGAGGCATTGAATCAGTGCATCTCTATGGGGAATGTTCAGCGTCTCCATGCAACGTCCGTGAAGCACTGACGCAAGAAGCACCTCTAGTGGCTGTCTGAGTGACTGCCACTGAAGCTGTCCCCAGGCAGTAACCGTGTTTACATTAAAATGCCTGCAGAGACATGCTATAGACACCATAACAATTACATTAAACTGTAGTTGTTCTGGTCACTATAATGTTCCTTTTAACATTAATGATGCTATTCCTATTTGTGTCCGCTCACTGCAGCATATGTTGTTACTCTCCTGATTAGAAACTGTCTTCCTGGTGTAACAAACAGAGGGAACCCTTATAGTGTGTGAGATCTCCGACATTTTGGGCAAAACGTGTGCTGTTGCACAAGTCTCTTTCTGTGGAATCTCTGCTTGAGTGCATTCTGGCAGCATTCGAACACAAGGTTGTGACATCACGCATTGTAACTTTGTGAACTACTATGGCAGTTTGCCCATCAGAGCAAGCTGAAGCACCTTTTTAAAAAAAAAATTTTGTGGCAGTCCTTTTTGTTTGCTTCTGAGCCTGATTTTACCAATGTTCACTCTTTCTTTCAAAGAGAATGGAGTAAATTATAGGACTTGGTCTTGTTTTCCATAATTAGAGGTAATGTCAGTCCCCAAAATGTGTATTCTTTTTATCAGTCTATTCTATTTAATAAATGTGTTTGTGTGGTCTTAAACATAGAAATAAACACTGCCATATTTTCGTCTATCTTAGAACATAGTGTTTCCTTTGCATTGTTTGCTGTGTCAGACAACATAGAGAGAGGAGGAGATACAAATGTTATTTCTCCTCCTACATTGCAGTGTGTGCCAGGGCTGAACCGAGTTATGATGTTATACATGAAAGCTAGGTTAGAGGTGATGTTTAATGTTTTAGTCAGTGGTATATTTTCCAGATAAGCTAAAATCTCTCTTTACAAGTAAATGAAACAGGACATTTGATTTACCATGCTGCATAGACCTCAGTGCTTTTGTCTGGTAGTAACTTTAACCTGTGCCAAATGTGGATTGCATTGAGTACCCTTATTGGGCACAGGCTAAAACTGTTGGGTCTTTAATATATTCTGTCAGCCATGCTTTGTTCACCTTTTATATAAAAAAAAAAAAAAAAAAAAGTAAGGCTTATAGTAGAATTGTGATGTGTCTGTGGAAGAAACATATATGACACTACCACCATGTCAGATTGTCTCTCAAAGAGACCCTCATTACAAAATTACATGATTAGCCATAGAACAAAATTAGACTGAGTCAACAAATTACTGATTTTACAGTACCATATTTCCAAGCAAACAATTCTTTGTGTTGTACAGATCACTTCAGAGAAACCGTCCAGCAAAGATGGAGCTGGTGACATATTTGCAGTGGGCAAAATACATGCTGTGGTTGCAGAAGAAAAAGAAAGCAAAGTAGAGGAGCCTTCTAGTAACCGCTTACCCTATGGTAAAGGTAGGTATAAACTAGTACTGCACACTTAAATACAGAGATTGCATGGTTCTCTCAAACTGCAATGTGCAATGGTTTTAAAGGGGCACCCTGGGCACCATAGCAACTCGATCAGAATGAAGTTGCTGTGGTGCAAGGAAGCACCAGGTGCCAGTTTGCTCCAAGGGGTTAAACCAATAAATGATTTCTGATTGAAGCCTCTGACTGGAATGGAACTTGAGGGTCAGAGCTTGCTGGTGCCATATTGGGCCTGTCTGCCATTAAATTCTGATTCTTGCCATGTGATAATAAATAGTTTTGGGTTTTGTTGCTCCTGTTTAAAATTATTGTCCTTCAATGCATGGTTTTACAGACAATAGTCCTGCAGAGCATTCTCTTATTTCTACTATTTCATAGCACCAGAATACATACTCAAAACTGTTGATGGAAATATTCCAGTCGAACTAGCTTCTGTGTTTCTGCCACTTGTAATAGTACGTTTGCATCATGGCACCAAGATGTTGGTAACAACAAAATTAACTTGGTTCTTAGATGCTGTTAAAGGGGACGGTGACGCAGGAATGCCAGAGATAGAAGACAGTGATCCAGCCAGAGAAGATGTCCTACCCACTGGTGAGTGTGAGCAGTACTATTGGTGATTTCATTACTAAGCTTCTAGTTACTTTTGATACTGATAATATACTGACATTGGTTTGACATTTATTCAGCAGGAGTTAAGGTGGATCAGGGTGCCGTGCCAAATGATAATTTGGTTCAAATGTCAGACAAATTCCCTTCTGTGCAGACCAACTCATTTACTGAAGCCAAAGGTGCGTGCATGCATTTGAGTGCATATATTACTAAACAGATGTTTGTTGAGAACCTTGTGCATCTTGAGAGAAAGGTGGTTGAAGTTAATCTGTGTTTTTTTTTTTTGGTTTTTTTTTAATACAGTTAAGCATCTTGTATCTGCTCCCAGGAAAGCCGACAGTGTCCTTGCCATTAATCCATTTGTTCCCAAGCAAAGTCCAAAAGAGGCAAAGGCATTGGAGTTTCCCAACGTAAAACAAAGTAAGAGTAGAACCTTTTTCCATGACCTAATCTTTAGGGGGGCTGTGTGGTCCATTTGTACTTCACAATACTGGCACTCAGGAACTTACTATTACTAACTTTTACATACTTCTGTATCATATAAACATTTTCATTCAATTAAAGGGTTAATCCGACCCTTAAAATGAGAGGGATCTATTCTGTGTAATGTGCTCTATTGGGCGCTATAAATTAGGTCTCTGCAGTATAGCCTGCAAAGAAAGAAGTGTTACTTTCCTGCAATCCAGACTGCTCCTGACACTGACATTCATGCCCTGTGATTGGACCGATTTGGCATGCTCTCTGCTGGTGTGGGGAGGGAGGCTTTCTCACAGTTTTTGAATAGAGGGAGATGATGGAGAGAGCCCATGGGGAGGGAGAGGAGAATTTTACACTTGTTGCTTGCGCTCTGTACTTTTATGCGCTTTAGCACTCAGTGACCCCGCTCTGTGACTGTATGTGGTCTTCTGATTCGTGGTTGACTTGCTGCTCTTCCTAAACACTTCCACCTTACAATAATGCCACCTGCAGTTGACTGTGGAATATCTAGCAGGGATGACATTTGACGAACTGACTTATTGCCATGGTGGCATCCTATCACAGTACCACGCTTGAATTCACTGAGCTCTTCAGAATGACCCATTTTTTCATAAATGTTTGTAAATGCAGACTGCATGGCTAGGTGCTTGACTTTATACACCTGGGGCAATGGGGCTGATTGAAACAGCTGAATTCGATAATTAAGAGGTGTGTCCCAATACCTTTGTCCATATAGTATACATTTGTACGGTCACCTGCAGTGCTTATATTATTGTAGCCGGTCCCTTCTTCTTTATGGTCATAGTATAGACTCAAAATAAGCACAAGTCCGGATATTTGTGTTGCTTTTCTGTCCATACTGCTAGATTCCCAGATTGCAATATATAGGATTTACTATAACATTTCCATATCACTAGTGCAAATTAGAACTAGACTACTATATTACAGGAGGTAATGCTCCACACTTTCACAGGGTGCGGAAGGTAAAGTGAAACATCTTCATGAAGGTTGGGGTCATTGTATACATTGTGCTAGTAATGTCACCCACAAATGCATAGATTGAAAGACAATCTGACTCAAACGGGTGTACATTCTCACCTAGCGTAGGCTTCGATTTAAATTTGATTCGTATTTTTTTTCCCTCTTCATAATATAAAAATATTAAAAAAAAAAATGTCTCTCTTCATAATATAAGAATGTTATGTCAGTTGAGTGTTCATATTTGTGGTATTGATGTCATATGTAAAGATAAAGATAAACCAAAATGCAGTAGCTTGTAATAGTAACTCTGCATGTGTAACATCAAAATATTACTGAAGTAAGGAACACTATATGACCTAGTATCCAAACTGTAGACCGTCTGGGAATGTGTTTTGCAGGTAAAAATATTTGTAGTTGGTTCACAGTTTGGCATTAACTGCACCACTTGCGTATATTTCACATAGAGAGCTCTACTGGAGTTGCTCATGAAAGGGCAGATCATTGAAATCTGTGTACTGCTCTACTGCACTTGTGCATTTACTTCTCAAATTACACCCGTACAAGGTCACTAAATCTCCATTTTTGGGTTAATGAAAGGAATGGTAAAACTGGCATATTCCACCCATACTCCTGTAAGGTGCAGAAGCACCTGAATAGAGCCTCTGCCGCTCAGGACGCTACCCAGACCCTACAACAGCCTCCACAACCGAGCTGGACTTGACACTTGAGTTACCCTCACTGCTTGGATATGTTTTATATCCTATGCTCCTCCCTTCAATGCTTTACTTTTTATTTTTTTTACACTAATAATCTCCTTAATGTACCATATTATGTTCACCACACAAGGCCATGTCCCCATGAGGCCTGTTGCCTGCCACTCACATACTGCTAAACCTGTTGCCAGACACTTTCTTAAGTTCTTCTACCATTCTTATACTCTTGTCTCATTAAGCATGTACCATATCACAGTATTCACATCATCATACACATCTGAGCGACTCACGCGTCACCACTACACTCGCACGCTTAAACACACAGGTCATACATGTAACATTAGCGTACTAACGAACTCATTGAAGATGTGTACAGAAACTTCTTGTATTTTTTTTCGTTAATATATAAATTGTGCTGACGCAGCAAAATGAAACAAAGTATTAATCCTAGCAGACCCATGCCTTACGTAACCTGTTTCATTGTAATGTTTGCATGTTCTTGCACTCGTTGTTGTGACGATGCAGGAGAATTTGTTCACTGACGCACAATAAAAATAAAGATTTTTTTTTTTTTTTTTTTAATTGCATATTCCAGACATTTCCTGTGGTTTTCAGAACCTCTGTGAGGCTTAAAACTACCTTGCAGTAAAAGATAACATTACTATATGTAGAGATCTGTCCCATGGAAATTGTGAAATATACGTTATTTCATTATCTTAATAACAAACATGTAATACAAGACATAATATATGTGATGTATACATTTTAACTGTGGGACAGAGAGCTTAACATTTTATGCGTTCTGCTTCTACATATTAAACATTACATGGATCTCTTTTCACACTATATTTACTCCAAAACTGAGCTCCTAGTTCATGTGCATGTCTTCCTTATTCACCTCTGTCCTGTGTCTAAACCCCTTCATTTGTCTGCATTAATACTCTTTATAAGATTTCTGATCATGTGTTGTCTGTGTGAGCCTCTTCACAGTGTGTGTGTTAATTCAATCAGCATGTCTGAGCGTAAGCAACATTTGAAACCCCTTTGCTTGGGAGGTCAGTGTGAATCCATTACATCACATAGTTTTTCAATTCTTCAGCATGTCTGAGTGTGCTGAGCCTTAGCAACCCCTGTGAATGTAATTTACATTTGCTTGGGATATGTGCGCACACATTCCGCCATTTTCTGCACCTTTAGCATGTATTTTTATGCATGCTTTGTGCATCATTTTCCAGCCAACCCATGCATCTATACTCATTGTGTTTAACATCTTGCTATGCCGTTGCACTCACCACTGGACTTGAGTTCCAACTCCTTTTGCATTTTTGAGATTGAAAGACAATCTTTCCTTTCTTCAATGGTGGGTGGTAGCGCACTGTTGATACCCAAGCACAGAATTCTGGCATTCCAAGTGGCTGGCAGCAAAAGGTGCTGGGTAGACTTTTTTTTTTTTTTTTTATTCTTTATTTTTGTAGTGCTTTGCAAATTTCACATATAAACACAGACAGTGCAGAGGTTTCACAAAAAGTATTCGCTGATAGAGTACAAGACATGTCTGAGTAAATGCACTTTTTTTTGTTATAATATTAAGATTTGCATGCTTAGGCCTACGTAGGGTAGGGTAAATGATGTTAGGTAGCTAGTCACAGGCCAAACATGTTGAGAGAGAGAGAGAGAGAGAGAGAGAGAGAGAGAGAGGTATTATGCAGGCTTAAGTAATGCAAGAGGAAATAAGTTGCTTAGAATTCAATGAAGATGAATCATACAGCATGGTATAAGCTTGTACATGTAAGTTAAACTAAAATATGAACTGGACAGGAGGTAAGTATCGGAGCCTTAAGTTGCTGCCAACAGTGTAATGTGGGGACAGGACTACATGTCCACCGAATGAATCCTTGTTAGCCTATGCCCACTGGATATACATAACTGTCCAGCATAGATGTGACTTGCCAGGGGGCAATATGCTTGCTTGGCGAGGAGATGTCTGCCACTGATAGCATGAGGGATGGCTCAGAGGTGGCGGTGGTGGTCTCTTGATGCAGGTTAGATAAGACTCTGGTATAATGGGGTTTGCCATTCCACGGCAGCAGCGGTCAGGACATCGGTAGCTTGGGCGGTGTGCAGGGCTTACAAGTGGCAGCTCTGCTGTGTTTTCCGGCTATGGTATATGCTGCCTGTAGTCCTGCGGACGGAGCTGCTTAAAGGTAGGCAGTGTTGGTAGCGTCGCCGCCATTTTGGCGCCCTGGCGTGGGATGCACTGTGTCCTGCAGGATCGATGGGCCAGTGTTAGGGGGTAATTCCCTCCAATGTGGACCGGGATAACCCCCCCGGGAGCAGGGCCCGCTGGACGCATCACTGGGCTGCTTCACGGTTGCCAGGTTCCGAAACAGGTGTTTGGAGTATTTCTTTAATTTCACGTCTCTCAGGAGTATTTATAAAAGATTAAAGAAAAAAGTTGGATTACATAAAGGGACACTATAGTCACCCAGACCACTTTATCTTATTGATGTATTTCGAGTGCAGTGTCCCTGTCACACTTAGTCCTGCAATGCAAATCATGGCAGTTTTTTAGAAACTGCAATGATTACATTTCAGGACTAAGACTGTCTCTAGTGGCAATGTTTGGTCACTGGACGCCGGATATCCAGCATCCGTAAAATAGCTTCAATGCTTTCCTGTGGGGAGGGCCTAATGTGCTTGCCGTGCATGTGCATTAGCTGCATTTCCCCAATATGCTAATGAATCTCTTAAGTTTTATGTGAAATACTCTCCCTTTATTTTCACTTGTGCTTATTGACTGTAGAATGCTATTCCTATAATTTCTGTAGGCAAGCTTAACAAATATCTATAAGTTATGCTCATAGGTATGGAGTAGTAGATGTTTCCATTTTAACATCTAAAAAAAAGATGATATACAAAATATGGGTGACCAATCATCTAGCCATTTTTACGATTATACTCCTCTGAGGCAGCTAAAGCAAACAAAAATTGTGACCCTAAGTGCTATAATGCAATACACAAAGACATTTCTTCCGTGTTGCCACATGTTTATTTAATTGTCTTATTTTGGGTAGTTTAATAGACTATCAGTTTAATTTTGCATGCTGTAGTGTATATCAAGGTTTCTGTTGTTTCTTTTAATTTAACTTGCCAACTAACCTAAAAACTTCCTAGGATTATTATAAAGAAAAATTGGCCCCTAAATACAACTACAGTGCCCCCCCCCCCCTTTTTTATCACTCTGAAATATGCATTACTTAAAAAAAAAAAAAAAATTGTAAAACTTTATTCTTTCTGTATGCACAGTGGGAGATGGTATAGAGAGAGAATGGACTGTCTGGTGACAAGGGCTTTGTCAGCAGACAGGAGAGTTTAATGTGAGGAATTACTAGTCCAGAAGCATTATTTTTACTTTTCATATTGCATTGTGCCACCCAATCACATGAAATGCCAGAACAGTCACTTGTCATGTTTGGCAATTCTCTGTGATTGCTTTAGCACATCAATTATCTCAAAAGGTTAATCTGCTTTTTCTCTGAAATTGATACCTCGCTGGTAATGCTCTTTATATCATCTTCCACTTTCTTCTAAGACTCTTTTTAGATATATGTTAATGGTTTTGCAGCAGTCTTAAGATGATTCTTTCAGCTCTCTCCTGTTCAACCTATGCTAATGTTTCCTATTTTTTCCCATCTTCTCTTGATCTTGTCCTTCCACTCTTATTCTGTCCCCTTCCTGCTCCTTCCTTTACATCCCCTCTCGATCCCGACTTCCCAGATCGGTTCTTTGATGAAAATGAGTCCCCAGTAGATCCGCAGCATGGCTCAAAAGTTGCAGATTATAATGGGGATGATGGGAACGTGGGTGAGTACGAGGCAGACAAGCAGGCAGAGCTGGCTTACAATGAGGAAGATGATGGTGATGGGGGAGAAGATGATGTGCAAGGTGAGCTTGGGCTGCATCTCTGCATCACACAAATTCCTTATTCCACAAACCAAGTGCTGGCAAAACTAAGATAATAAACGCACAATGGCACAGCCGCCACGACTTGTAGCAGCAACCCATTAAGCGATATTGTGTATATGGGTAAACTTGCAGATCCTTGGATTGAAAAATGCTTGTGAGAGCTTCTTGTTGACCTCTTTGAATTTATGATTTGACCGGTTCTTGTTCATCTTCACTTACTTATTCAAACTTTTTAACCTGTGCCAACTATACAATTCTAAAGTCAATATATATGTATTTCCATACTAAAAGCTTCATGATCATCCAGTCTGAGGGCTAAACATAAACAAAACTTTGATCTACCTTAATCCTAGCTCTTGTGTCAGTCTCACTATACCCATTGCCTTTTTTGCTGTTAAGAGTGTGCAGTGTATGTTTGTTTTGTTCTATTATTCATGCTGTAATTCCCTTCCTTTTCCTATATTTTAAAAAAAATTCTCTGTCTTATAGTAATTTTCCCTCTCATTTTGTTAGAATCATTTACACTATTCACCTTTATCGTCCTATGTAGCAAAACTTGTGATTTGCTTCGGCCCCCCCTCCTCCCATCATATCCGTCATAAATGAGATTTTACAAGTTTATATGATCTATTGCTTTGTATGTGTCTCTCTAATATGTAGGGTAGGTGAACAAAGTTGGTTCATACTATTCTTTCACCTGTAAATCTAAGTTATTAACTTTTTGTTTTAGTTTATATATGGAATTGTATGTTTTTTGTTTCTAAGTGGGGGTGGGTGGTGGTTAATTAGATAGCTTTATGTCTGCATATTCTGAAATGTAATTCTTAGCAGTGAAGATGACTATGTATTATTGAACTGCAAAGGATTCTGCTGTCTGTAGATGAAATGATGGGGTCCAATTTAATATCTTAAATTTCTTTTCTCTTTATAGAAGATGATGTCCATGATGGACAGGGGGATGCTGCTGAATATCGAAAAGATCGTTTTGGTGAAACTCTGTGAGCTCATAGATATGGGCATGGGCCAACCAAGTTTCCATTAAGAATGCCAGAAGTTGAGAGTGTTCTGTGATCTATCACCTATCCAGTACAACAGATCAAAGATCAAGTAAAGATCTTATTGAGAACGGTGCACAACAAAAGGATTACTGTGGATTTCTAACTTCTCTCTTTGTTGGATGAACAGACCCATAGATGGACGTGGTGATTCTGCACCAGTAAATGCTACCATAGACTATTTGTGCTGAATGGTGATGTACCTCCAATTAGTGGACTAGTTTTAACTTCTTTGTTGTAAGCTGTTCACAGGGACCTATTGTTGGGGACAGAACTCCATTTCAGTTTGCCTTCTTTCCTATGGGATGAACTGTTACCTGACCAAACAAAGATGACTACACACACACACCTGTGTTTGTAAAGTGCATACAAAGAACAATCCACTTGGACCTAATGTTGTAATAAATCATGACCCATTGGATTCTTTTTCCATCCACAATGGAAAGTGCAAGGTGTCCACAGTATTTCTAATAAACTTTGCTTAATAGATGCAAAACATCTTGTATAGGCCCCGAATAAAAATTTGGGGCTGAATCTGAGAGTGAAGGGCTGTTTAGATTTATTTTTTTATTTTAATCAGAGTGAAATTGTCTGTAAGCAGAACTGCCAAGTATCAGTTTCCCTGCAAATATTTGTATACTATATGTAATTTGTGTAAATATCATCACAATCTGTCCTGTGCAACATGCCTCAGCCAAGTTGATCCAGATTATTGAACACATCAGAAATTTTGGAAGGCGCTGTTGCGTCTTCACAAGTATATGCCTAGATGAATTTGTAATGATGGCATTTTGAGATACCTAGTTAAAATGTGTACGTGGAACTGTATGAAGATCTACAAATCTATCCACAGCCATATGATGTACATACAGCCCTACACGTGCTCTTGTAAAACAAATGGTGGGCATTGTTTAAAAAGTAGGTTTTTCTGTAGAACAGAACAGTTGTCTCCACTGGAGCCTAATGCTCGAGGTGTAAGTTTGATATCAATAGAGAAGTACTGTGCATGAGGGCATTTAAATTTAACAATACAAAACTTTTAGTTCTGTAATTCTAGTTGGATAAAAGATCTTTAAACTTGTTTTTGTTTTATAATTTATTTGTGTATTCAGGACTGGAAACAAAATCCTGGATTCTCTTTCTTACCCCCCCACCCCATTCCCTCCAACAACATGTTTGTTTGCAGCCCATGTCAGAGGTTGTAATAAAGGTGGTGAAAGGAGCATCGCGTGTTCTTATGTGTTTAATTGATTATCATTATGTACTGTGGATATTTGGACTGGGTTGCCGAGGGAAGGTCCGAGAAACCAGGAATTTGGGAAAACTAAAAATGAAAGGCCAAATTGGCAATTCTTCCAGCTTGGCTTTTTACATCTATAATTTTGTCGTTCTTTATTAGTTATTTACACTTTCCAGTTAAGAGAAAATAGTATAATAAAATGTGCCCTTAGTGGGCCATAGCCGTAGTTATTAGAAGTTTAGTTTTTTTTTTTTTTTTTTTTTTATTGATTTTTGGTAGGTATTACTTTACAATTGAAAATGGAAAGTTCTCTTAAAGGGACACTTGTCACCAGAACAACTACCGCTTAATGTAGTTGTTCTGGTTTCTTCTGCCTGTCCCTACATGCATTTCAATGTGACATTCAGAGAAAATGCTGTGTTGACTGCCTAGGAGCACTAGTAGTGGCAGTCACTCAGACTGTCAGATTGCCACTGGAGATACTTCTTGGGTCTGTGCAGCACTGACGTCCATGGAGGTGCTGAACGTTCCTCATAGAGATGCATTGATTCAGTGCATCTCTATGTGGAAATGCTGATTGGTGCAGCATGGCATTTTTCCACGCATGAGCGATAGCCTCCCAATGATATATTTTGGGAAAGCATTGGATTGGCTGAGATATTCGGTTTTTATTAAGTTTGCCAAGTTGGTGGAGCCCTCTGAAAAAAAGATAAAATCACCTTTTTATCAGGGATAAGTGGGGACTAGTCACTTAAACAGCTATTTAGACCTATAGTGTTCTTTTAAGACCACTTAAGCTTGTTTAAAAGCTTTGTGTGTGAAGAGTGACTTTTTTTTTCCCCCCATTCTTTTCAGCCTCCCTCACAACTCCTTTCATTTCACAAAAAGTACAGATTTTAATATCAATTAACACATTTATAAATTAAAGAATCACTATAGGGTCAGGAACACAAACAGTATTCCTGACCTTATAGTGTTAAAACAACCATAAATATAGCAAACCTTTACTGTATTCAAGCCAGAAGCTGTGGATCTGCATGCTGTTTGCCTCAGAAAAACAAGCTGCCTGCTGACATCATCAGAAGTGGTGGCCCAATGCTTCCCCATAGGATTGGCTGAGACTCACGAAGAGGCAGATTGGGCAGAGCCAGCATGATTCAAACACAGCCCTGGTCTTTCAGCATCTCTTCATAGAGATGAATTGAATCAATGAATCTCTATGAGGAAAGTTCAGTGTCTGCATGCAGAGGGAGGAGATACTGAATGTTTGGATGCATTTTAGGCAGCCATGACCCAGGAAGGATCTCGAACAGCCATCTGAGGAGTGGCCAGTGAAGTTATTACTAGGCTGTAATGTAAACCCTGCATTTTATCTGAAAAGACAGTGTTTACAGCAAAAAGCCTAAAGGGAGCTATTCTACTCACCAGAACAAAGTCAATAAGCTGTAGTTGGTCTGGTGACTATAGTGTCCCTTTAACCTGGTTACACTCCCCCTTGCCTTGTAAAGACTTCTCATTGAATTGCATACCCCTCTTGTATGGTTTCCCACCCCATCCCCATTACTGTGAATTACTTATTTAATGCCAGTGTACAATTTACTGTTTAATGTAAAGAACCTGGGTGCCTTTAATTTCAAGCTTACAATATCATTGGGTGTTACATCTTCTCTTTCAAAGTGATGTAAAAGTACTGCTTGTGTTTGTATATTTTGTGTATAACTTTTTTCCTTTTTTTTTCATCCGCAAGCCCACAACAAAGTTCTCATCATTTCGAAAGTTATTTCTTATAAAATTCTAGAATGATTAGGAGAATAATTCTACTGCAGGTCTCTATCATTGTTGCTGCTCTCTATGACGACAAATGTTTAATTTCAATTCTAAAGGCTCGGCTATCAAAATATTTCCATTAAAAGTAAGAAACGCCTCCTCCTGTATTACTGGTTCTTTCTTATTTGTAAGGATACAGGAGCAGGGAAAGAGACAGGATAATCTGGGTGAACCGAACAGTAAATTGGCAGTGAACAGAAAACCGAATTGCAGATAGTAGACAAAAAAGTGCTAATTTGAAAATATTTAATTACTTTAACCCCTTAAGGACCAAACCTGGAATAAAAGGGAAGCATGACATGTCCCACATGTCATGTGTCCTTAAGGGGTTAATGAATAGCCGTGTTAAGTGAATAAACACTATATCGGGTTTCTTTTAATGGAAATGTAAAGATTACAGAAAACCTGATTCATAAAAATCGGAGTGGAATGTTTTGTCCTATTTGAGGACAGATAGCATAACAATGCAGCCCTGCAGTAGAATGTGTTACATCTAAATGTAGATGGCTTCCTGTCTACAATGAAAACAATCCTATATATCGGTATATATATATATAAAATATATAAGTGTATTAAAGGTAGTGGTAATGTAGTGCATGTGATATTTAGATGTAAAATGTGCAGTTCCCATTCCTCTCGTTTAGTGAATAACCCCGGGGGGGGATTCCCAGGTAGGTAGGTACAGTACCCTGACCCGTGATGTAAGTGTTCCTCTTGGCTATCACTAGCCCCCCTAGCCTGACCCCACGGGTTGTGCATTTACACCTAATATCTCTCCATATCACTTGGGCTGGGGCTCGCTCTATGAAGCCGGTCCCGTTAACCCTATCCGTGCCATGTGCTTGTTAATGGGGAGCGCGGCTGGCTGTCCATTCGGCCCTTCAATCCCAATCCTTCCCTCTGCTCTCCTCCTCCTCGGCCGCGCATGCGCACTGCGCTGTATCCGGGTCCTGCGCTCTCGGTCGGCGGGAAATGGCGCCCGGGATTTAGCGTCCACGGCCCGGAGACACCAAGGAGGCCGGAGCCCGGGACATCTTGAGGGGCTCAGCTCGGCCTAGGGACACCCCGACACCTCCTCCGGAGAGCACCGGGCAGTGCAGGTAAGGCCCCGGGGCGGGCAGTACGCGAGGCCGCGGCTCGGGAGAGGCCTTGTCTGTCTGGCGGGCGGGAGAGAGAGGGAGAGCAGCGGCCGCCGTGTCTCCGAGTCTCCGAGCACCCACTGCTTCCACTATCTGCCTGCCTGCCTTACAGATTATAATGGACAGTAATGTCTGTATACAGGGTAACAAAGCTTGCATGGCGGCCGGCACAGGTGTGTGTGTGCATGTATGTGCATGGAGCTTCATGTATGTAGTATGTGCGCATCCAGGTGGGAGGCAGTGTGACAGTGCTTATAGTAGCAGTGTTCATAGGTCCACATCAATATAAACTATCTATACACACAGCCCAGCCTCTTCTAGTAATGCCTGCCTGGGATTGTGTATAATGTTCAGATTGGGGGGTGGGGGGGGGGTGTATTCAGGGGAAGCTGTTAAAATCATGCTGTTTAATTGTAATTCTGTTTTAAATAAAGCAATATAGCTATTAATTGAATGTACACATAGGGTCAGTGAAATGTAAACACACAGACATGTGATGCCTCTTCATGGAAGGGCTCACAGGCCAGAGATCATAGGTTTAGAGGTCATGTTTCTTACAGCCCCTAGACATCATCTATGATGGATTATGTAAGAAGTGCTTTAAAAAAAAAAAAAAGATTTCTCCTAATTCTTGTAGAACTACAAAAACATCCTTTTTGGTTCTTTGCCAGTAGAGCATCATGGGAGTTGTAGTTTGCAACAGCTGGAGAATCTTCACTTTGGTCACCTCGAGATCATGGAACGTTTGTACACTTTCACTGTAAACCATATTTCTTACAGTAACAAGCGACGTGCTGCATAAATGTATCACTTGTGGGAGGGTTCAGTTTATCCTAGACCAATTAAATCATTAGATCCCCATTGAACCAAGCTTCTCCAAGTTCGAGATTGTTGCATGCTCCCTGTTATTGTTAATCAGCTGTTAAGCACCAGTTTGTAATTATGTATTTTGTTTGTAATATGACTACCGTTTTTTATGTTGTACTCTGCATGACCAGTTAGGCTGTGTTATTGTGTTCCTTTTTATGTTTAGCTAGTTGTTTTTTCTCACCACACAAATCTTACAAATTAAAAAGGATACATAAATTAAAAAAAAAAAAAAATAGTAAGATTTGTGTCCCAGGATTAAAAAAAAATAAAAAAAAAAATGCATTATTCAAATAATGTAAAGTTGTTCACGGTTTAATCCTTTATGTGTAGTGGATTGACAATATGTATTGAACAACTAACCCTTCATATTGAAATATAGTGTCAGGAAGATAAAGTAGATATACCCTACTAGTTTTGTGTGGTATTGATTGCTTTTAGTTTAATGATATACTTCTGAGACAATTTGATAATGTAAACCTTTTTATAATTCTAGTAGGATGCAGTGTTGCACTTTGTGATTATCACAGTCTTGGTATGCCAGCTTGGTATGTCCTGCTGATTAAGTTGTTGATGTATGCAGCCTTGTATGTTTTTTTTTTTTTTTTTTTTTTTTTTTTTTTTTTTTATATAAGCAGTTTGTTTAATTTGGGATAAGATCCCTTCACTCTTATGGAAAGGACACTTTTTCTCATTCGCTCACCTCTAATAAATGGCATTAAAGTGCATACTGAGATGATTAGTGCCACGGGGGTTTAAAAGAAAAGGGTGAAGACGACACACAAAAACTGGTAAAAGTATATTTTAGCGTATTTTATTATTTGCCGTTTCGTTCAGATGTGATTTTAAGCAAAATAACTAACTCATAGTATTTGTCTTACCTAGAATGTGGGGGTAAAAGTGTATTTTAGCATATTTTATTATTTGGAGTTGGTTATTTTGCTTAATGTGCCACTTAATCACACCTGAACGGAATGACAAATAATAAAATACACTTTTACCCAAAAACTTGTCAGCACTAATGTTTCCAGGGCAACTCAATCACATTGTAATGTGCCAGTTGCATTTATGCACAGTCCGATATCTGAAAATAAATGTTGTGCAAGAACATGCACTCTTGGAAATTCCTTCAATGGTAGTGTGCAGGTGAGATGAATTTGCACGATATGCTCTGTGTTGGCCAGGACATCCAAGCATACTGAGTGAATTAAATTATAAAATGGTATAATATGAAAAGTAATACAATGACCTAAAGTTACATTTTACTTATGTTGTACAAAACATAATTTCCACTTCAAAGAGCATGAACAGTTCTTAAAGGAACAGTACATGCATCATAAACACTATGCGCTCAAGGAGCCACTACCTTCATTGCAGAATTGCACATCATGGCAGGGTTTAAAATGTATACTGTTGGCACCATACACATTACAGCTAGTTGTAGTTGTTATGGTGTCAGAAATCTTCTGGAACTACCTTATGGTAGGCATTCAAATTCTTTCAAATGGTTTGATGCTTATATGGGTCTCGCAGATGAGCACAGTATAGCCCCCTCTTCAGGTGTAGCTAAAGCAAAAGCTTTGCTTCTTCATTTGTATTGTCAATTTCATTGTAGTAGATAGCATGTTATCAATGAACAGCTACGTTTTGATATATTAAAACTTTCTAACAATTTGGTACTACCATTTATTTTTGTATTTTTTTTTTTGTACCGCATTTCCCATAATCCTCTGCAACTCAGAAGTGGCTGATGCAGATTAATGGCTTATGCATATACTCTGGTAGTAAAACACTGAGTCTGCAGTGTATATTTTCACATATGTGACAATGAGAGAAACAGATGGTGTGGAAAGCACTGTTTGCTAGCCTTGATTTTTTTACTCTAGAAACAGCAGAGCATCCCCATATTTGACTACTACTACTCTAAAACACATGAATGTGTTTAAGTTTGCCAACAAGTCTGGTGGTGTGATTTTTTTCTACTTCAAACCATTTAACAACCACTTCAGTCTTGGACATGCTTCTCACCTAATGGTTATGTTACAGAGTGTATGGTGCTATACCCCGGTTTAATGTCAAACAAGTGGTTGTAGTTCTATTGCGTCATCAAATAGTATTACAACTGTGTAGTTGGGAGGGGAGGGTTGCTGTAGTATTGTAACAATTGGAATTTATCCATTGGCACAGAGCTAATGTACGTATAGTTGGAGTGGTTATGGTGCTTATTGTCCCTTTAACTAGATCATTATTTCGTCACGTAGTAATCTTATCTATTTGTAATTGGCTTTTGTAGTCACGTCTTCCATCATTTCTGTAATGCTGCAAGGGTCATGGATATGTTGGCTCCAGCTGAATCATATAGTTTTATTTCTAAGATTTAACAAATACATTCAAGTGCAGTAATTCCTCAGTCTGTGTCTGGCATCTATCATCTTAGTACATAAATGGCCTTGCCTACCCTCCAGCTGACCAGGGCTACTTCAAACTGATGGCGTTTTCACTAGTCCCACTGTTAAAGAAAGTTGTCCAACATGAACACAGAAAAACAAATGCACAAAAAACAGCTTATCTGCTGTCAGGCCCATTTCAGTTTTTTATTTTGTTTACGTTGTTACGGTTACATTTAGAGAGTGAAGGCGCTGCAGTCCTTAAGCTGTCTTTGGGTGTGTGCCAAATTTGCACTGCACGTGGCACTAATATTTAATTTACTTTTTCGTCCAGTGGCCAGTGTCGGGCAGCTACTCAACTAATGCACAGGGGGCACTATTGTTGCTGTCCATTTTACGAAGCACATCATGCCACACAGGCTACACTAACCAAGAAATCCCATTCTTCCTTTTTGGTGATTGTCGTCTTCTTTATCCTGTAAAGTTGCAAGATAAGAAGTGAAGAGAAGGCAGGACTGCAGTAGGGACAATGAAAGTGACAAAGAGAGAAAAAAAACACTCTTGGAGTTGAACAGAATAAAAGGGATGGATAGAGATTGAGGCAAGAATAGGAAATCTGTCTGGGGGTGGGGAAACGGGGCAAGAAGACATGTCCTAGGACCTTGATGGCTTATTTTTGAACTGCAGATTTTTACACTACATACGTGATTATGTTTCTCCAATTTGCAGACAACCTGCCACCATGAAAAAAGTAATTTACCAATATCTGCACTATACTAATTATAGGACCTTAACATAAAGGGAAACTAAAATAAAATGAGAAATTCTGGTAACCACAGAGCTCTCATACATAAGTAAATAGAGAGGAATAATCTTTGAAATCTTTAATGTTGCATTTGGGAATGTAATAAGTTAAATGTTGCTGCTTACCTTAAATCATGGGAGTTGTAGTACTGCAACATCTGGGAATCTACCTTTTGGGCACACCTGCCTTAAATGAACATTCTGACATTGGGGATACAACCACGCGTTTCTAACATTGTTTTCTCTATCTAGATTATAGGGTACCCCTTAACAACTGAAATTAATTACTTTAGCCCTATGGTGCAGCCGACTCTAATTACTTGGATGAGATCACCATTACAGATGACACTGGCCAATCCAATGCTTCCCCATAGGGGACATGTGCAATCGCCGCTTTGCGTCAGTCAACCTTCTTCATAGAGATGAATTGGTTCAATGCATCTCAATGGGGAGTGTTCAACATCTGCATGCTGATAGGCCTCTAGGGTTAAGTGACAGTGTTCACAATTGTCAAATTGCAGGACAGTCTCTTTGTACCAGAGCTAGTACATCAAGCTTGTAGTGGGTCTGGTACTTAGTCTTTTTAATCATTACGGTAAGTGACATCTTAAGTTAAAATCAAGTCTTGATGAAGTTAATTTCGTGAAATTACCCTTAAAGGAACACTATAGTCGCCTAAATTACTTTAGCTAAATAAAGCAGTTTTAGTGTATAGATCATTCCCCTGCAATTTCACTGCTCAATTCACTGTCATTTAGGAGTTAAATCACTTTGTTTCTGTTTATGCAGCCCTAGCCACACCTCCCCTGCCTATGATTGACAGAGCCTGCATGAAAAAAAAAAAAACTGGTTTCACTTTCAAACAGATGCAATTTACCTTAAATAATTGTATCTCAATCTCTAAATTGAACTTTAATCACATACAAGAGGCTCTTGCAGGGTCTATCAAGCTATTAACATAGCAGGGGATAAGACAATCTTAATTAAACAGAACTTGCAATAAAGAGAGCCTAAATAGGGCTCTCTTTACAGGAAGTGTTTATGGAAGGCTGTTCAAGTCACATGCAGGGAGGTGTGACTAGGGTTCATAAACAAAGGGATTTAACTCCTAATTGGCAGAGGATTGAGCAGTGAGGCTGCATGGGCATGTTCTATACACCAAAACTGCTTCATTAAGCTAAAGTTGTTCAGGTGACTAGTGTCTCTTTAAATGTTGGTAATGTACAATACAATTAGGACCTACAACTTTAAAACCTGGAAAAAAGAGTGTTTACTTAATCATCTGTTACCAGCAAAAGTATGTCAAAAGCACCACCTTCTACCAGCATTCCTTGGGAGTTGTCGCAAGCACAGACCGTTCCAACTGCTCTCTTAGAATATACACTGATTTGAAATAAGATGCAAAATATGTGCCATCAAATCTGTTGCTTTATTGTTGAAAAGTAAACATGGGCTGAGGTGTGCACTTCAAAAAACTAGCAAAGCAAAAAGAATTTCAAAGGACCCAGGGGAGGATGACTGAAAAAGGGAAAAACAAAACCAAAAATCTACTTGGTAACAGGACATATATCGCACCCACTAAGTTAGCAGTGAAAATAAAGTATACCATCGTAAAAGGGCTAGGAGATCTTATTGCTTTATTGATTAAAATCCAACAGGTGTGAAAGAACAAGCTCCTATGTGTGCAAGGGGAAGGGGGATCAATTTAAAAGTTTTGATATTTAACAATCCATTTTCTACATCATAAACAAAATGGAGTGGGCCATGAAAACAATATTCCTAGTCTGTTTTCAGAAACATAAATACATAATCATTAAGCCCTCATATTCCTTACCTGTTTAGTTGTGACAGCCAATCTGTATGGAGGGTCCCACAAATAATGTCATATTACATGACCATGTAATATGCATAAGAAAACCTTATACCTCACATAAGCTAGTTCTTAAGACTGGTTTTCTTAAGGGGACGCTTCAAACACATCTTCCTCAATAAGATTGTTGCAAGGTAATTTTTCTTTTCTAATCTTCCTGCATGAATTTGCTTAATACAACAGTGATTTACAGTTATAAGCCTACAAACATGACAAGAGGAAGCTGTACCTCCTGCCTGTCCAAGTATTTGTACTCTTTGAATCCGCTGACAGGCTCCTTCACATCACTGTGCACCTGTTTTCAGCTTGGGCAGCAGTTTTGTTAACCCAAGAAACTTAACCCCTTAATGACAAGTCCGCTTTTCAATTTTCTTTGTGGACCAGGGCTGTTTTTACATTTCTGTAGTGTTTGTGTTTAGCTGTAATTTTCCTCTTACTCATTTACTGTACCCACACTTATAGTTTTTTCTCACCATTAAATGGTCTTTCTAAAGATACCATTATTTTCATCATATCATATAATTTACTATAATTTTTTTCCTCATACAATACGATGAAAAAATGTAAAAAAAAAAAAAAACCAAAGCACCTTTTCTAACTTTGACCTCCAAAATCTGTTACGCATCTACAACCGCCAAGAAACACCCAACACCCAAATAGCTTCTAAATTTTGTCATGAGTTTAGAAATACCCAATGTTAACATGTTGTTAGCTTTTTTTTTTTTTGTGGAAAGTTATAGGGCAATAAGTACAAGTAGCACTTTATTTAAAAACCATTTTCCCCCCAAATTAGGAAAAGTTACATTGTAACACTGATATCTGTCAGGAATCCCTGAATAACCCTTCACGTGTGTGTGTGTGTGTGTGTGTGTGTGTGTATGTGTGATATATATTATTATTTTTTTAGAAGACAACCTAAGGTATTAAACTTGGGGTATTTTGACTCTTTTCATGCAACCATTTTACCACCAAACATTGCCAAATTATAAATAATAATAATAATAATAATTGGTGATTTTTTGACACACATAGCAATTTAAGAATACATGTACTGAGAACTTTAAGAGTTTCTGCCCAAGAACACCCCAATATGTGTTCAGCAACATCTCCTGAGTACAGTGATACCACCCATGTATAGGTGTGTTGGGTTATCTGGGGGCTAAAAGACCTTATTTGGAGGGTACGCATTCCAGTTTTCCAACTTGGAATTTTCACAGCTGGTCATCATGCACCCATGTCCTATTTGGGACATTATTGAAGCCAGCCAATGTGATTTACCCCCATCAAACCATATATATTGTTTTTTGTTTTTTTTTTATAGTAGACAACACAGGGTATTCAATATGGGTTATGTCCAGTCTTATTTAGTAGTCACTTAGTCAAACACCCCTTGGGATTGCAATAAGGATACCAAAGAAAGGATCTATTTAAAAACTAAGTGAGAAGCTGGAAGACCAAACTTATGTAAAGCACTTCCTTTTAATAGTCCTAAAAGACTTGCGACTGGGCAACTATTGCTGCTCAGTCGCTAATCCAATAAATCAATGGTGGGAAACACAATACCTTTTTAAAGTGGTAAGAACCCTAAGTACCCCACACATGCCCGCGAGTAGGGGCTAATAAAATAAAGGGGATGTTGAGGGCTAGTGTCCCCTGTGGGAACTATTAAATAAAATGAATAGAGGGATATATTGTCCTTCCAACACATACCTTTTGGTGGCAGGTGAGGGTGCTAAAAATAATAGGGTACGTAGTTTTGGGGTAGGAGACTTTGGTGAACAATAAGTCCATCCTCCACTTTATTATATAGAGCCCCCTTCTTGCCACCAGTGGAAGTTGTCCCCCATTCCCCCATGTGATTATTTTTAGAGGCCCCACCAGCCGCCAATGGGTTGGGCTGGGGTGACACTTTCCTCCTGTTCATGCGTGATGGCTAAATACTGACTCAATGCTTTCCTATAGAGCTTTAACTGGCTCTGGATGTCCTCTTGCAGGTTGTGAGACTGTCCAGCGTCAGGCAACCTAAAGTCTGGTAATTTCCCGGAAGAGGCTGTCTTAGTACTGCAATATTTTATATTGCAGGACTAAGGGCAATAGGAACACTGCACCCAGACCACTTCAATGAGATGAAGTGGTCTGGGTGCATATAGTGTCCCTTTATGTTCTGCAAGGGAATGGGGATTTTTTTCAGTTCAACTACTTTGGCCTAAAATGTTAAACTTACTTTCAATTCCTGACTATTCTCACTTTACTCATAACACGGATAGTCGTCTGGTTGCATCAGTTTTTTTGGTTTGTTTTTTTATCGCAAATACCTAGCAACCTGGTGTTTAAAGGGACACGATAGTCACCTGAACAACTTTAGCTTAATGAAGCAGTTTTGGTGTATAGAACATGCCCCTGCAGCCTCACTGCTCAATCCTCTGCCATTTAGGAGTTAAATCCCTTTGTTTATGAACCCTAGTCACACCTCCCTGCATGTGACTTGCACAGCCTTCCATAAACACTTCCTGTAAAGAGAGCCCTATTTAGGCTTTCTTTATTGCAAGTTCTGTTTAATTAAGATTTTCTTATCCCCTGCTATGTTCATAGCTTGATAGACCCTGTAAGAGCCTCCTGTATGTGATTTAAAGTTCAATTTAGAGATTGAGATACAATTATTTAAGGTAAATTACATCTGTTTGAAAGTGAAACCAGTTGGTTTTTGTTTTTCATGCAGGCTCTGTCAATCATAGCCAGGGGAGGTGTGGCTAGAGCTGCATAAACAGAAAAGAAGTGATTTAACTCATAAATGACAGTGAATTGAGCAGTGAAATTGAAGGGGAATGATCTATACATTTAAACTGCTTTATTTAGCTAAAGTAATTTAGGTGACTATAGTGTTCCTTTAAGAAGCTCTGTTTTCTTTCTTGGTTACATCTTAGGAGTGGAATTACTTGAGGTTTTGATACTTTGCATATACAGTATTTTGGTTTTATTGCTACATGTTTGATTACAGTTGCCTTGCTCTCCTAACACTGTATTCAGTATACATATTTCTGGTTTATTGCTTGATGTTGCATCACTATAACTTTTTGTTTGTTGTTCTTTGTTTTTATCGTTAAAATTCAGTTTTAGCTCACTTACCTAACTTTTTTGTTTATTATATTGTATTTTTACACATGCATGGTGTTTACATTTTATTAGAAGCATCACACTCTGTGTGTGTGTGTATATATATATATATATATATATGTGTGTGTATATATATATATATATATATGTATATATATGTATGTATAAAATATATTACACTTTAATATTGCTTTCCTGGTGTGGGCTAATAAAAAAAAAATACTTTGGGTGCATGTACTTATCCCTCAAAATATGCTTGGTGACCCTCATTTTCTAATCTTCTTTTCTTAAGCTTTTATGTGGCGCTTATAAAAATGAGGCTGAGAACGCGGAAGGGGTCTCCGCGCAGCAGTCACGGGCCAGCTGGCCGCACTGCACGTAGCAAGAGGAAGCACTCTGAGGAGGAGGAGGAAGAGGAGAGCTCTGCTTTGGGACAAGAGAAACTGCCTAAACCAGACACCGGTTTACTCTCTACAATAAAAAATTTCATCAAAGGCAGTACACCCAAGGTATGCCAGTCAGTGTGAGAACTGGATAAATGTGTCTGAGGTTTAAGAACCACCAGCATAGACTTGATGACTATTGTCCTTCTTTATGTTTTGTAGTAGCAGGGCCCACACCGTATTTCCAAAATGTTGTTGTGTCTTAGCTGTGTTGGGAAGTGCAGATGTACACACTGATTTATATTGTAAAATGATTTTACAGCATGTTATGCAAGATTACCAGCGACTACTTATTATCACACATAATGGAGTATTTAATATAGTTATGGCTAACTTACAATGTTGAAACGATTTTAGATAATATTTTGCTCGGCCATTTTAGGAAGATCGAGAGAATCCTGCAAAAAG
Organism: Pelobates fuscus; assembly: GCF_036172605.1. Lineage (NCBI taxonomy): Eukaryota > Metazoa > Chordata > Amphibia > Anura > Pelobatidae > Pelobates > Pelobates fuscus. The sequence continues at coordinate 295,577,015 of NC_086319.1, forward strand.
AAGCCGGGTGGAGCGCGATCTTGATAATAACCTCATCACCTCAACTCCACGTATTGTTGACAAACCAAGCAAGCCCATTGCACGTGTTAGGAGGAAAAGTCAAGTGAATGGAGGTATGGTCCCAACACATGTTCATGCAAGAGAAGATTATTGTGAATGGATGGTATGCTACAGACAGTAGCAAAGCTTTTATTCTTATTTTCCAAGGTTGTGATCTGTCTATATTCTCTTTCATGACATCTCTTATTCCATACATATAGTTTTCTTTTCCCTCTCTCTCTTAGAAGCTGCAGGTTATGAGGTGACAGCTCAGCATGTAAAGCAGAATGGGAAGTTGGATGATCTATCTGGGCCAGGAAGCCCCCCCAGGACCACACTGCTGGGAACAATATTCTCTCCTGTCTTCAGCTTCTTTTCACCAGCAAATAAAAATGGTTTGTTTGTTTTTTGTTCTTCATGATAGTGTTTACATACTACTGTTGGTTGTGCGTGAAGCATTATTTTCCTTTTCCACACTATATCTATACCTGATCACTTAATTATTTTCAGCCTCACATCGTTGTCGTCAAGCGGTGTTTTTTTTTTGTCGTGGTTTTTTACATAGTTTAATTATTTTAGGAACGTCTGGGTCAGACTCCCCAGGTCAAGCGGTGGAAGCTGAAGAGATTGTAAAGCAGCTAGACATGGAACAGGTGGATGAAATTAGCACCAGCACCACCACTTCCACTAATGGGGCCTCCTACCCCAGCCCAGGGGCGCCTGTGCGGACTACTGCTAACAGCTGGCTGGAGGGGGCTGAAGAATCCCCTGAGAGAGACATGCCACCTCTTACAGGTAACTGACATCTTTGCTTTTGTTTTTTTGGTCATGTCCGCTCCCCCCAACCCCTTTCTCCTCAAGACTTATATTTTGCTTTTATATCTTTGTAGCACCAGTGTCCCCTGACAGCGGATACTCCTCAGCACATGCCGAAGCTGCTTATGAGGAAGACTGGGAGGTCTTTGACCCGTGAGTCTTAAAAAAATAAAAATAAATCAAATGTATTGTTAAACATATTCCACAGTTATCTGCCCACTGATCCTCTCAATTACAGGTTATATCGTGCAGGATGTGGAAATATCCATATATTAGGTTTAAGTGAGACATAATGGCAACTAATAGTGTTGAATTCTTTTATTTTATTTTTTTTGTTCAATCTTAAATCTAACCCTCACAGTAAAAATATTTGTATTGGAAAATATGCATTAATATACTTCACTCCAGTTAAGTTTGGGGTTGCTCCTGCTCCTTTCTGTTAAAGTCATTGCCAAATGATATGTGAAAGCATTTAAATTTGTATTATTTCTTTGGTACATAACGCATTAAGTGTTTTGTCAATATGTAGTTCAGCTTTGTATGGGCAGTTGTACATCTTGTAGCTGTTATCGCATTATTCAGAGAAAACAAAAATGTACTAGCCAAAACTTATAGCAGCTGACAGTAATTTTCTCATGATTGTGCATTCTTGCAGCCTCATTGACATTGGATTGCCCAGTTGCCATCCTGTTAATATTACAGACAGCTGTACAGTTTATACAACACTATACAGTTAGTAATACATTGAAAAGGGTTAAACCTTTTATTCACTTACCTGTTTCCTGCACGGACGTCCCTCTGTGCTGGATCACTGGATCACTCCTCCAGCAACATCAGTGTGATAAGGCATCCTAATGCGTGTGTGTCACAAGTACTGCACATGCATTAAGCCTTCCCCATTCAACCAGTGCTTTTCTATGGGGGTTTTGAAGACACTGGATGTCTTTTCTCAGAGTTAAACTCCATGAAAATCCTGGAAGTGCTTCTAATGGCACTAGAGATTGTCTTAGCCAAGTAATGTAAACATTGCAGTGTTAAAGGGACGGGGCACTGCACACAGACCACTTCAATGTGATGAAGTTGTGCCGGTAGTGTCCCTTAAAACATTTTTTTGGGGGAGGCATGCTTGAGGAGAGGTGGGTTTTCCCTATAATAGAAAGCGTGCAAATTTATCAAACCATCAAGGATTATAGAATGCACGAACACTAAAAAGACATACAAAATAAGGGATTTTGCACCACCAGATTAGTGTATCTGATAACTTGCAGCTGCAAAGACCAATATGTTGGAAAAACTTATCAGGAATTTCGCAGAAGAATTCTTCAGCATGTTTAATTCCATTACAAATGTAAGAATTTCAACCCTTGAACGGATCCATCCGAATACTAGAAAAGACAATTTCAATCTAACATTGTTGAAAAAGGAATCCAAATGGATCTACAAATTAAAAACACTTGCACCACACGGTCTGAATGAATAATTTAATTTTACACTGCTTATTCACAACTAATCTAATAAGTGATTATCCGAACAATTCTTCAATCCCATTTCTTAAAAAATCTGAATATAATAAGAGCCCCATTGATAATTATTCACCCACAATTTAGTGACTTCCATTAAGATGACTAAACACAATCCCAATGATAATAAGTGCATTACCCATGTCTGAGTACCATAATACATTTTCTGAGTCTGGACTCAAAATTGTTGAGATTTAGTTGCTAATAATCATGGCACATACCTTTTTTATAATTATATCCAACTACTGGTACACACATAAAGGACTAATGACACTGTATTACTTCAACACATTATCTTAAATAATCTTTGAGACTAATACCCTCCCAATCATTGGTAAACTGTCACACTTTTTTCATATGTAATTATCTTTATTCTTTCACTTTTTTTTTTTTATTAGTAGATTTCAACAAAGAAAAAAAACTCCTAATTATACAGATCCACCCCATCTATTTAAAAACACTCTACATATTCCCTTTTCGATCTGTGAATGGCACAACATAGAGCGATAAAAAGGGATACTTTGTATAACAAAGGACTATTAATTAAAATGATACTAACATATCATTTGGAGTAATCTACTTCATACTGGATACACTTAAACTAAATACACCTTCTTATGATTCAGCTCCACATTATCTCACAAACTTTAATTTTCAATATGTATCCGTTTTTATATTGTTCATATTTTTATTTCATATACTGTGAGTACCCCAATTAATATCAGATTCTACATATTACTTTTTTTTTCTATTTCTCATTACCACTTACCAACACAGTTACAGCAGTATCACTAAAGGTTAATTTTATTTTAAGCGTTGGCAGAGATACACCCCTTTCTATTCTCATTGGATAATTTAAATCCACTCTGACCAATCACCATAGATACCCGGATTCATAAGCTAAGCTATTTATGAGCTAACTGGCAAAACGCGCGCGTCAGGGGCTCAGGTAGCACAATACTATAGATGTCAGTCTGTCATTACCGTATATCTAGCCGCGGCAAGTGACATTACAGCTACCTTTCACGGACTGGTTCTCCACTGTTATTTTAATTTATTTTCTAGCGGTTTGGGCATGGATGGCAGCTTAATGTGATAGTAGAATTTTGGGTGAGTGCCCTAGAAGGCACCTTAGCCTCTACTTTTATCTTGATTATGCTACCATTTACTCTCTATCTATTTAGACATATATACATATAATTTTTTTTTTTTCTTGTTTTTTTTTTTCCTCTCATCCACTTCTAAGCTGGGGTTCTAGTAGCACACCAAGTATACTATAGGTGTCAGTTCTAACGCACACAAAGTTGCAGTGACTGAAACTGCAGCTACCCCTATTTTCACTCTGAGTACTATTAAACCAATCGGTAACAATTTAAATACCCGGAACCTTAGCCCAGTATAACTATACAGTGGAGACATATCCGTTTTTATTATATATTTTTATTATTTTTTGTTATATACAATTGCACCTATTTTAACTTACTAGAATAAAAGTTAAGTCTTAATAGACACTGTTTGCTCTCACATAGATACACTTTTGGAGATTTATTTTTGTTTTGTTTTCTTTTTTTATTGAATTTTTTCATTGAATTAACCAACCAGGGGTTAACCCCCATTATTTTTCCAATAAATCTCGAAAGTATCTGTCTCTACTCTTTCTATACGTATTGGCTCAATTATCTCCCTTTTTTTTTTTTTTAATGGGTTTTCACTACAGGATGAAAGAGGCACATATTTAATATTATAAAGTCCATGTGTCGGGCAGCATGACAAAACAAAATGAATATGGTTCTCTGTCAGGTCTTGGTGTCCCTTTTGCATTCTTCCTTCTCTCAGGACCAACAACAGAACGTTCAGAATTTTCATAACGGGAATTAGCCAAACCCTGGTCGTAATTAAGGTTTAAATCTCATTGTTCTGCTGTAGTACACTTGCATCTATCATATATATGGAAATATATATATATATATATATATATACACACACACACACACACACACATAGGCTGAAAAGAGACATGTGTCCATCAAGTTCAGCCTTCCTCACATTTGTTTTTTTTTTTTGCTGTTGATCCAAAAGAAGGCAACAACCCCAGTTTGAAGCACTTCCAATTTTGCAACAAACTAGGAAGAAAAACTTCCCTCTTGACCCCAGAATGGCAGTCACATTAATCATTGGATCCTTAATACATAGATCAAGAATCCTTTTACTCTGCATTGAAAAATTATATCCTTGAATATTCTGTTTTTGCAAGTATGCATCTAGTTGCTGTTTGAAAATCTGTACAGACTTGGATAAAACCACTTCTTCAGGCAGAGAATTCCATATCCTATTTGTTCTTCCGGTTGAAAGAAAACTTTCCTTTGCCTTAGGCTTATGTAAAGTCCTGTTTGTGAATATATTTCCACACAATGGTTTGTATTGGCTACAAATATATTTGTATAATGTTATCATATCCCCTCTCAGGCGGCGTTTTTCTAAACTAAAGCGGTTTAAATTTGTTAAAGGACCACTCTAGGCACCCAGTAGGATTAACCCTTTTTTTTTTTTTTATAAACATAGCAGTTTCAGAGAAACTGCTATGTTTATACTGAGAGTTAATCCAGCCTCCAGAACCTCTAGTGGCTGTCTCATTGACAGCCGCTAGAGGCGCTTGCGTGCTTCTCACTGTGAAAATCACAGTGAGAAGACGCCAGCGTCCATAGGAAAGCATTGTAAATGCTTTCCTATGCGACCGGCTGAATGCGCATTCAGCCGATGACGTCGTGAGGAGAGGAGGAGGAAAGCTCCCCGCCCGGCGCTGGAGAAAGGTAAGTGTTTAACCCCTTCCTCTCTACAGAGCCCGGCGGGAGGGGGTCCCTGAGGGTGGGGGCACCCTCAGGGCACTATAGTGCCAGGAAAACGAGTGTTTTCCTGGCACTATAGTGGTCCTTTAACCTTTCTTCATAGCTAAAATATTCTATTACTTTTATAAACATTTTTTAGCCTGCCTCTGCACTTTTTCTAGTGCCACAATATCCTTCTTTAGAACAGGTGCCCAAAATTGCACAGCATATTCAAGATGTGGTCTTACCAGTGATTTTATAAAGAGGCAAAATTATATTCTCCTCCTGAGAATGAATGCCCTTTTTCATGCATGACACTACCTTACTGGCCTTAGCCACTGCTGATTGACATTGTTGCATAGTTTGTTGTCTATAACCATTCTCAAGTCCTTCTCGTGTGTGGTTTTCTCTAATTCACTTCCATTAAGGGTATAAGTTACTTGTGCATTCTTGATGCCGAAGTGCATAACTTTGCATTTTTCTACATTACATTTCATCTGCCATTTGAGTGCCCAGGTCCCCGGTCTATCTCACTCTGCAGGAAAGTAATATCCTGCTCACATTGTATTACTTTACAGAGTTTTGTGTCATCTGCAAACACTAAAACATGACTTTCAATGCTTTTTTCAAGATCATTTTTAAACATGTTAAATAGAAGGATGTCAAAACAGAACCCTGAGGGACACAACTTGCCTCCTCTGTCCACTTGAAAATGTACCATTAATGACAACTCTCTGAATTTTCATCTATACCGATTTTCTTTGCGTTTGAACACTAATCTATTCTGTGGAACTGTATCAAACATCTTGGCAAAATCCAAATAGATCACATCCACTGCAACACCCTGATCTATACTTCTACTTACTTCTTCATAGAATACAATCAAGTTAGTTTAACATGACCTGTGCATCATAAAACCATGCTGATTTTTGCTGATGTTTTATTAAAATTTATGTAAAGGTGTGTATGTATATATATATATATATGTGTATATACATAATGTGTGTGTGTGTGTGTGTGTGTGTGTATATATATATATATATATATATATATATATAATAACTTATTATATTATACCAAAAGCACAGCAGAATTTGGCACTCTATTTTCAAGTGGCGTTGGGTATAGTAAACCTCTAAATTCATTTATCCGCTTAAGGTTTAACACCCCTGTAATTTTCACTCCACACAGGAAATGTGACTGAGTGTAGGGAAGTTGAGGGTTAATGAAACATTTGTCTGTTTTAGCCCTATATACGAGAACAAGAACATCCTTTACCTTCCAGCCATAATTCTACATCACTAGCTGTGGTCCCACCAACTCATTTGCAGAAAACAAAAGTAGCAATTCTTGACTATTGTCACTTAAGCAAATAATGCTTTGAGAGTTTCGTCTGTACTGTAAGGAAGTTTTGTATCACAGACTGATTTATTGACATCGAGGCATTAGCTATTTTGTGCATCAGTGTCTGAAATGAATAGGTGAAAACGCTATATAATCTAGAACAGTGTAGCATGTAAAACACAGTGATCGTGTGTAACACAATAATGATTATAATGTTGTTGCACATATGAGATGCATATTAAGTAGGGATCGACCAATATTTTTATTTACTGATTTTTTTGTTTTTGTTTTTATAGCCGATACCGATAATCTGTGAACTTTCAGGCCAATAACTTACCGATGTTCTGTACATTTACCATTTTGAATAAATAAACTATTTATTTCTAAAGGTAAATGCACAAAATATACATGCCACATGTAGTGGATGCAGTGTGTTTAGACAGGGGAGCTGTGTGTGTTTGTGTAGTGTGTATATAATGTATGCAGAGTGTTTGTGTAGTGTGTATAGAGAATGCAGTGAGTGTTTGTATAGTGTGTATAGTGTGTGTGTATAGTGAATGCAGTGTGTGTGTGTTTCTGTAGGTATGTAATTTGTGTAAAGTGGAGGTGGGGCATTTTTTATTTTAATTGTTTTTTTTAACCCCTTAAGGACACGTGACATGTCATGATTTTCTTTAATTCCATAAGTTTGGTCCTTAACCACTTAAGGACACAACTTCTGAAATAAAAGGGAGTTATGACAGAATATTTCCGTCATGTGTCCTTAAGGGGTTAAATATAAAATATATATATATATATATTTTTTTTTTTTTTGTCCCCCCTCCCTGCTTGTTACCTGGCCATGGAGGGGGGTATGGCATTCCCTGGTGGTCCTGTGGCATGGACTGTGCAGTGGGGGCCCAGCACACTCTCCCCCCACAGCTCCCTTCATCTCCCCTGTCTAACTTTGACGGCTGTGGGACTTGCAAGATTTACACAGGGGAACTGAAGGGAGCTGCTGGAAAGGTAAGTAAGAGTGTGCTGGACCCCACTGCACAGGACCACCAGGGAATGCCAAATCCCCCTTCCCTGGCCAGGTAAGGACACATGACAGAAATATTCCGGACTTCCTTTTATTTCAGAATCTTTATTGGCCGATACCGATATTGCCGAAAATACCGAATATCAGCTGATATTGACCAGACTGATAATCTGTCGAGCCCTATTAAGATATTTCTTTACATTACCTTCCCAGTATTATAGGGGAAAAAATAATCCAGTATTTAGCTAAACAAGCCGGTACTCCTCCTACAACTGTTATTGGTTGAGAGAACATCAATGTAAGAGACAAACTTTTTAAGTTCTACAGGTTTGTGTCAGACATTGTATGATATTGTGAAATCATAATTTTGCTTTAAACAAATCTACAGCCCTGTAAGAATGTGATATGTTTTATTTAGTAATTTATACACCTCATGTAAGACCTAACATCACTTCCTAATGTTTCCGCACAGATATTACTTTATCAAGCATGTTCCACCGCTCACTGAAGAGCAGCTCAACAGGAAACCGGCTCTTCCTTTAAAAACTAGGAGCACACCAGAATTCTCCCTTGTCCTGGACCTGGTAAGTACATAACGTAGGAAAGTCATTCCAATGCTGAAGACCCAAGCAGAACTTGGTTTTCTGTAACTTAATGTCTGTCACGCAGGATGAAACTCTGGTGCATTGCAGCCTCAATGAACTGGAAGATGCAGCCCTTACATTTCCTGTACTTTTCCAGGATGTTATTTACCAGGTAAAGCTACGAAAATGAAGACCATCTCAGTTGAGATTTGTTTCTCTCAGCCAGTTTTTAAACTTAATTTTCTGTTACAGGTCTATGTGCGATTAAGACCTTTTTTTCGTGAGTTTTTGGAGCGTATGTCTCAGATCTATGAGGTGAGTTGTGTGTAGTTTTTATTTATTTATTCCTTGTTATTCTGAACATTATGAGTAACTTCATTTACTCCCCAACTCCTGAAACTCCTAAACATGCTGAAAGTCCCAGTTTTATAAAATTCTAAATTAATTAGTTATTAATTAGTTTATGTTTTCCTTCTTGGGTCTGAAAGTATGGAGAATTGTTTTTTAATGTACATTTTTTGTATATAATTGACTGTTCTCTTGTGTTCAAAAGGTGTGTTTGTAGAAATGTGCTTACTATTACTTACACTAATTGGTTTCTTTGCTTCTGTTAAATCAATAGATAATCCTTTTTACTGCATCAAAGAAAGTCTATGCAGACAAATTATTGAATATATTGGATCCCAAGAAACGACTGGTCAGGTAATCTTGATTCATGTCTACCTTGTGTTTCAGATTCTGTTTTTATATTCCTCTTTTGTTCTTTTTGTAAAGCCCTGCACTTAATAGGATGTAGAGTTTTGTTTGAAACCTAGAATGTGACGGCAGATAAGAACCATTCGGCCCAGATAGCCTTATGCCTATCCCAAGAATGCTTACACTCCTTTACTGTGTTAACCTCTACCACTTCAGCTGGAAGACTGTTCCATGCATCCACTACCCTCTCAGTAAAGTAATACTTCCTGATATTATTTGTAAACCTTTGCCCCTCTATTTAAGACTATGTCCTATTGTTGAGGTAGTTTTTCTTCTTTTAAATATAGTCTCCTCCTTTACTGTGTTGATTCCCCTTATGTATTTAAATGTTTATATCATATCCCCCCTGTCTTGTCTTACCTCCAAGCTATACATGGTAAGATCCTTTAACCTTTCCTTGTAAGTTTTATCAGGCAATCCATGAACCAGTTTAGTAGCCCTTCTCTGAACTCTCTCTAAAGTATCAATATCTTTCTGAAGATACGGTCTACAGTACTGCCTACAGTACTCAAAGTGAGGTTTCACCAGTGTTCTGTACCATGGCATGAGCACTTCCCTCTTTCTACTGCTAATATCTCTCCCTATACAACCAAGCATTCTGCTAGCATTTGCTGCTGCTCTATTACATTGTCTGCCTTCCTTTAAGTCAGCTAAAATAATTACCCCTAAATTCCTTTCCTCAGATGTTGAGGTTAGGACTCTATCAAATATTCTGTACTCTGCCCTTGGGATTTTACGTCCAAGATGCATTATCTCGCACTTATCCACATTAAATGTCAGTTGCCACAACTCTGACCATTTTTTTTTTAGTTTACCTAAATCATTTGCTATATCTCTCCTGTAACATAAACCCTGTTACATACCTTAGTATCATCAGCAAAAATACATACCCTACCATCAAGACCTTCTGCAATATCACTAATAAAAATACTAAAGAGAATGGGTCCAGGTACAGATCCCTGAGGTACCCCACTAGTGACAAGCCCATGCTTCGGATTTACTCCATTGACTACAACCCTTTGTTGCCTGTCACCCAGCCACTGCCTTACCCATTCAACAATATTGGAATCCAAACTTAGATTGCAGTTTATTGATAAGCCTTCTATGTGCAACAGTGTCAAAAGCCTTACTGAAATCTAGGTAAGCAATGTCTACTCCCATGTTGTCTCTGATCTTGAAATCCATGTGATTTTAGATGTTCAACAATCCTATCCTTCAACATGATTGCCATTACTTTCCCCACTATTGAAGTAAGGCTTACTGGCCTGTAGTTGCCAGACTCCTCCCTACTACCTTTCTTGTGAATGGGCACAACATTCGCTAACTTCCAATCTTCTGGGACTTACTCCTGTTAATGATGGGTTATATAAATCTGTTAATGGTTTGTGTGTGTGTGTGTGTCCCCTCTAATAATCTCTCTATTTATTTACTTTCCTGTCTATAGACACAGGCTGTTCCGCGAGCACTGTGTGTGTGTCCAAGGGAATTACATTAAGGATCTGAATATCCTGGGAAGGGATCTGTCTAAAACAATCATCATTGATAACTCACCACAAGCCTTTGCATACCAGGTGAGAAATGAATACTGGGCAGATTTACTTGTAATAAAGAGGAATCAATTACCTTCATTATGCGGTTTAGGACTATGCTGCAGAGTTTGTCATTGGTCTTCTTGTTCATTGGACCTCCAATGACTTCAAGATGTTTCCATTTTTGTGTGGATATTGGGTGTATTGCTCTCTTATCCTCCAAAGCATCTAGTTTCTTGGTCAATTTATTTATTTTTATTTTAAATGTAATATCCCTACTGTTAAAATTTATATAAGTTTACAATCTAATTTGTGTACCTTGATACAACAGGTAGAAGGGGAGAAAATACAGTTAAATACTTTTGATAACAAATAATGTGGTGGCATCATAAGAAGTGATGAAGGTCACCATTTTGTATCAGTAATTGCATGTAACTGTGTAAAAAAACAAAGTAATAGGTCGCGCTGTACAGAAATAGTACAATTAAAGGATAAAATGAGAGATAAAAAATAAATAAATATACAATAAAATAAATATAAGGATAAGCGTAATAGTCCCAATATGTAGTGGATTCCAATAGACTGATGGAAACTTGATACTGTAGTCAAATAAAACGCTGGATCTTCTATGGTATAGGCAATCTTGACTCAATGATGAGCATGCAAATAGAAAGACAGGGAGACTCCAATAGTGCAGACTGTATTGGCATAAATAAAGTAAAAAATAAAATAAAATGGGTGTAGGGGAGGTATTTCACTCACCTATGCAAGAGCATGTACTTGCTCAAGTGTAATCAGCATTCAGTGGCGTTTATCCCCCACTGGCGGGACATAGATGTGGGTAATTCCTCAAAGTAAAGGAAAAATAAAATATAGTGCTCACTGTATATAAAATATAAGAGTAAGACTTAAAAAATAGAGAACGTACTCACATTTGAATGAGCAGGATATACTGCTCACTATGATGGCGTGGGTGGTATAATCCCCACCTAGGATTCTTTGGACAATAGTCAGCTCCAAAATGACGTGTAACCAGGTTAAGAGAGAAAAAAGTAATATAATATAAAATATAAAGATAAAATAAAATAAAAGGTATATGGCAAATGTATGGTGAAAAAAGCCAATATTCCTTTATTAGTACAAATATAAAATATATATATAAAATTAGCCAAAACGCGTTTCGCCACACAGGGCTTTATCAACTGGCAATAATATACAATAACCTGGTAAAATGAAGCTTATATAGACTTGAAGAATACACGATTGTTTGAATTATGGCGCCAAAATGACGTCATCAATACAATGAGAGAAATACAGAAATGTTAAAAAGCATAAACATAACTTAAAAGTAACGAGTATTGATTTATAATAGAATTATTAACTGAATGCTATAAAAATCAATTAAAAACGAGTGGTTATAATGTTAGAAAAGAGTAAAATAGATGGTCATGTGATCGCGAGCTGCCGCGATCACATGGTGCGTCCCAATGCTTATTGGGAAATGTAGTACGTATGATGGTGAGCTGGGGAGACCGGAAGGGTAAGGGACACGTGACCGCGATCGCTCGCGGTCACGTGATATAACATGGAACTTAGAGAGGGTGTAACGTCTGGACGGAGGCTGGCTTGTGAGGGCACACCTCCGTCCAATGGTAGCCAGTAGGGAGGTGGGACACGTGATCGCGAACGCACGCGGTCACGTGTTGTGACACAAGGCATTATGGGGAATGTAGTGTCCGGAGATGCAGCCCTTGTTTAAAGTAAAAACGGTCAAAAAAGTATTATATTATATCATAATGAAAAAGAAAAAGAGATATAATATGGTAGGGGACAAAATGGAAAAGATATGTATATAAAGGGGAAAAAAAAAGGGGGGGGGGGGCTCAATGCTAAAAAATATGTTGGGAATAAAACCAAAAAGAGAGGAACTATACACATGTAAAAATAAAAGGGGACAAAAAATATAAAAGATAGCATGTAACTGTGTGCCTGACTGTATGAGCTGTATAGATGCAACACCTACATGAAATTATATAAGTACTCCTTACTTACAAGTAACATCTGAACAACTAAGCAGTTTTTGTTTTATTTTTATTTATAATCTGTATAAACTAAAAGATGTCTTCTTTCTCAGCTTTCAAATGGGATACCTATCGAGAGTTGGTTCATGGATAAGAATGACCAGGAGCTGCTGAAGCTTGTCCCTTTCCTGGAGAAGCTTGTAGAACTGGTGAGCTTGATCTTTACATATTTTGGTGCAAAAGAAAAACCCGCTTATGAATGAAGTTATCTTGCTATTCAGTTTTGAGTTGGAAACTAATAATTTCTGACTATAAATAATAGCATTTTAGCAAAATAACTATTTATAAATTATGCATGTTCTGAAACCGCAGCTACATTTAAAGACATGGCAGAACATGGCAGTGAGCACTCATGTATTTTGGGTGATTATCAGCTTTGGTGTGTTGAGTCTTCATTGACTTCTATGAGAAATACACTGAGTATCACCTCTGCACAACTCTACTAAATTCAGATTCCCAGTGTATCTGTGTGCGTTCAAAGCACTTTGCTATGGATGGAAAGCCCCAAGAGCAGAGCTCTATCCCAGAGTTCATTAACACATTAAAGGGACACTATAGTCACCTGAACAACTTCAGCTTAATGAGGTTGTTTAGGTGAGTGCTACAGCTACCCGGAGCCTTTTTCTTGTAAGCACTGTATTTTCTGTGTTTACATTGGAAGCTTGGAACACCTCTTGTTGCAGTCAATCAGACGGCCACCAGAGGGACTTCCGAGTTCAGAGGCCCTAAAAAGGCCTCACGTCTCATGTATTCACGCATGGGTGAATACATCAGACGGGCTATCAGCACACAAAGCACTGTGAATGCGCTTTGTGTGCTGATAGCCTGTCAGCACTGCTGTGGGCGTGGCTTCAGCTGACAGCTGAAGCCCGAACCCACAGGCACACTTTCTGTCCACAATAGTGGTTGATAACTTTAGGGCCCCCACCCGCCGCACAGGGGTGGGGGCCGGGGGACGACAGTAGGTTTTTAATTGGGGGCTGCAATGGTTTGGGAGCTAAAATCTTTCAAAGAAAGGAATAGGGTAAGGTGCAGACAGATCTGACATTTTGGTTAAAAGGCATCCCAAGTTACCTACTAAACATCAAGTTTCAGAATGTCTTGTGATTGGTCATTTAAAGTGTATACATTTTTTTTTTATTTATTTATTTTTTGAAATGTAATTTTTTTTTTTTTTGCAGAATGAGGATGTGCGACCTCACATCAGAGACAGATTTCGCTTGCATGACTGCTTGCCCCCAGACTAGAATTGACAGTAGTCACACCTGCAGGACCCCCCTGGACTAGGACAACAATCAGATACCTGCAGAGCTGCCGGACCCAAGGACTTGTACACAACCATTTGCCATAACTGCAGAAGGCATTTCTTTTATTTGTCTGGAAAGGGGGGAGGAAATGGAACGGTTTCATCGTGACATATTATGACTGGTGTAATGTCACCAGGCAGCTTCTCGTACTCCCAATCAATCACTTCTTGGAAAAACCCTTCACTGTCTGTAAGCCACAGGGCACATCCTATTCTCTGTCTAGTAGCCCGTCCATGTCAACCGGAACAGCCAGTGAGAGTTTTTTTGGTTTTGTTTTGTTTTATACCATTTTTTGGATTTAACCTCCCGAGCATTGAACCATATTAGTTTAGTATTACATTATCCATTCCTTGTATTTCAGTTGCTTCGGTTTGTTTTAGTAGCCAAACTATTTTTTTTTATCATTTTTTTTTTTCCTTTTATTGTATTATAATATTTGGCTGTTTTTATTTTTCTGCTTGCATAATGTATATTTGTTTTTTTTATTTTTGTTTTAAGATAAAATCTTAAGGTTCTCCATGTAAACTCCATTTTAGAAATACATATATATATTTTATATCATCTGTAATAATCTATCTTAGTAATTTTTGTTTTTACACTTTTTACAATTAAAAAGTGATGCGCGTGGGGGAATGTGGCATTGTATACAGAGACAAGAGGGGTGTACCTGTTTGTGGCTAAGTACAAAGTGGGGGTTGCCTATTAGGCGATGAGAGCAGGAACTCTAATCTCACAATCTTCCCTCTCTACCTGTCTGTTTGTACACACCGATACATGCACCTATACTACACAGACCTATATGTATATTTAGGCCTCCCCCCTACCCCATCCACAGCTCTGGTACTGACACAGCTGCTTCTGAAGGATGGGTATTTTTGTATGATGTGATCCTCTATCCCTGCAGGGAAGGGTTGTGGGAGGGGGTACGTGGGAATGTTTTCTCCGGTGGGTGTACTTGTAAATGTTTGGCTGTGCACTCGCATTCAGACTGAAGAGACGGCACTTTTTTTTTTCCTTTAAAAAAAAACAAAAAACATAAAATAAAAAAAAAGGTTTGTATTTTGTAAGCTTGTTCAGAGAGTACAGTATTGGAAATTAAAGAACTCTACAGAGGAGGCTGTTCATCCTTTCTTTTGTTGTTTTTATGTATATTACCTGTTTAACTGTATGCCATTTATTGTATAAATTACACATGGATTCATTTTCAAGTCACTCCTTAAAGTAAGGAGTTTTTTTTAGTAAGTTTTTAGGAAAACATTTAATTTTTGTATTTTTGATTTTAAAGAAAAAGCATGAGTTCTGTCATATTTTCAGTGTATTAATGAAGATTTTAACCTTTACCCTGGGTGGCTGTCTTATTCCATAGCAATCTGTGTGTTTTATTGGTGCAATATCATGCAATGGGTTTTGAATGAACTGCTGAGGAACATGGTAATACATATGATTGTTTTGTGAAAGGGAATAGAGGAGATCAGGACAGATTTTGTTTAAAAAGAAAACACAGAAAAAAATGTTTTTGTATATGAATACTTGACCTGCAGGTTGTTCATGGCCATCTTAAAACTGTCTGCCACCTGGAAATAAAACTCAAAAAGTTTACCTTTTTATATTAAAACAATATCTTCACTCATCTCTGCCATGTTACCTGTTAATGCAGTCTGTCTTCTCTCCATAATCAAACTCATTCCTCATAGGCATTATTTTGCTTTTCACTAATTTCATTCTTTATGCAGGTTACTTTTACTGCCTAGGAATGAGAGAATTTCTCTCGTCTCTGCCTTGTTGCTTTTTATAGAGTTTGCGTGTGTTACTGTTCAGTGCTTTCATGTTTGATAATTAATCTGGGAGCAATTTGAGCTTGTCACACCTTTTTGTCCCTGCTTGTTTTGACAACCGTACTCTATTTAAAACTAAAAGTCATAAAATGCCATTTATCCTAATTTTATATGAACGAGCTTGTTATTTTAATAACAAGAATAAACTTAGTATTGTTGAAAATAAGTATCAGACACTTTAGATTCACGCTCCCTGTTTTTGGGGTATATTAGTTTTTCCCCCGAAACTCACTGCCCCTTCCCCCTCCGTTTGAATCTGTCCTCCTTTATCTAATGCATGTCAGTGGAAAGTTCATCGTTTCAGCTATACTCTTTGACAAATAATTTCATCTGATAACTTATTTACTTATTCCTATACAGACTGCATTATTTTCCCACTGCAAAAATTGTGAGAGTTTTGCTTACAAAGAGTTTAGCAAGTCAGTTGGAAAAAATGTTTTTTAAAAACGTACTTTGATAATTCAAATTTGTATGTAAAAAGATTGTTTAATTATGTAATAGACATAAACTTTTTGAAAGTTTCACCACTTCAGGCAGATGCAGTTAAATTTAGCACAGCAGTACAAAACTGCATGCCCATTGACAGCAGTATATATATTTTTCCTTAAGAGACTTGAAAGCCAATACTGAATACCTTATCCGTGTGAAATCCCATGCTCGCAAATGGATCTGTCAAATCAACTCAACCATATTGTTTATGTAAGGAGAGCTATATTGTTTACATAGTCCCGGAAAAACTTGCCCTAGCAATCTGTTTTGTGAATAGTGTCTTTGCCAGAGCTTGATAATAATTGTGAATGCAGCAGTTTTACAGCACACAGGCCACAACCTGTAGTTTAGAAATAATTTAATACATGTATGCATAACAATAATTTACAAAGAATTGTATTCTTTTTTTAGAGGTGTGTTTAATTTTTTTTTATTTTTTCCTTTCTCTGTCCTTCAAATTAAGATTTGATATTAAGAAAATGCAGCAATTGAAGTAAGAAAAGGGTTGATAGAGAAGAGATAATTCACACAAATTAAGAAAATTAATAACTTGCACTAAAAGTACACACAAAACATAGGGTTATTAGTCACGCTATTTTTCTAAGCCGAAACGGGTAAGATTAGGTTTAACATATTGTAATTTCTAGAAAAATAAATGTAAGATTGGAAATAATAATTTTAGACTTAAAAACACATATTAATATATAATTCTAATAAGATCCACATAATAAATGGAAGAAAGTCCAGGAAAAACATATTCACAATATATAGAAGATAAGGAGATAAAATATTAAAAGATTTATTTCATTACACTTATTAATTAAAATTAGGGTCACTTAAGATATTTGAATAAAAAAAAAGGGAAGGAAACAAAAGGGAAAGCAATATACAGGGATACCTACTATTCCATGGAAATTTATACACAAAGTGACAGAGAGATTAAGGAACACCATAAGGATGAGAAATAGAGTAATAGAAGATATAAAATGAAATGAGAAAGGAGTAGAGATAATTAAACATGGTTAAGTAAGATTTTTTTTTTTTATTCCGGGAGCCATTGGAAATTCAAAAGAATACAAGGTTTAATACAGAACCTGATTTATTGCTTAGAGTCTTGGACAATAATTTATCTAACATCCAAGCCCGTTATGGGTAGGGGAATTGGGCAGCCGGTGAAGTTCGAGATTACAGAAGAACGTATTATGTTCTTCGTGGATGTGTTTCTATGATTGTTTTTTTGTGAACTTTTTGCTTAGAGACAAATGCATGGGAGACGGAGATCAGATATGTATTAATCATGGTTAAGTTCATGTCATGTGGTGGTTAAACTCACCATATGAAAGATCTCTCATCAAAATGTTTAAAGTAAAAAGTGGTTATATGTTTCCTACTGGTGACCATTGGTTAAAAAAAAAAAAAAAAAAAAGCGGGATGCAATTGCCAGTCACTTCTCTAGGGTTATAGTGGCCTCCCCTGAAGGGAAAAAACAAAGTGGTAGTTGTTTCGATTTCAAACAAAGAGTGTGATCTAGAGGCCCGGTATATAATCTTGATATGCAAGATAGAAATGAAAATATATATACGCACCAAATTTAAATCCGATTTGTCTTATCAAAAAAATAATAGAAAAAATGGAAACAATTTGTAAATTACCTGTTATTATAGTAGGGGATTTTAATTCTATTATGCATAGCGAGCTAGATAAAAGGATGAAACCATAAATAAAAAATCTTAAGTCGGCATATGCCTTAGAGTTGCATATAAGAAAAATATAATCCATATCCTATATGGAGGATCATGAATCCACAGGCAAGAGATTATACACATTTCTCTTCTGTACATTGTTCTTATGCCAGAATAGATATGGTTTGGATTGACCACACACTGACAAATAGAAAAAAGAAAAGTTTCATTTTATAAACATTAGGGTCCGACCATAACGCACTATTTTGTGTAACTAAAGCTAATATATACAATGCTAATGGACAATTGAGGCTAAATGAGAAACTTCTGACTAAAGAAGAGAATTCAATGTATATAAAAAAAATGACAGACCTATAGTTTAATGAAAATGGAAATTCAGTTAAATCCAAAGCCGTTTTATGGTGTGTATGCAGATGTTATTTGATGAAAATGGATGCAATAGCGAATAAACAAAGAGAGAGTGATACTAACATTCTATATATTCAACTATAATTTACAAAAAGAAAAGATAAACCCATAGTAAACAGATCACATTAAATTATGAATCTTCAGAAACAGATTAAAGAACATGAAATCATGACCATGAGTTGGAAATTAGAAAAAAATTAAAACAGACGTGGTACCATAAAAATAATAAAGTAGATAAAATATCTAATCTCTAATTAAAAAAAAAAACAAAAAACAGGCTAATAATCAAATAAACAAAATAATAAACGAAGACATTTTACAGTCAAGTATATAATGGTTCTGTAAAGACCGTGCCAGATGAAATTAAGAAATATCTAGTTAAAGATACCAAAAAATTCCAATTTACAAAATAAATAATTAAATAACCCTATTAAACAAGAAGAGGTAAAATGGGCTATTGAAAAAAATACAAAGCAACCGGTCTTGACGCGTACAGTGGAATGTTTTGTAAAATTACGAAGGAGAACATCAGTGGCTATCTGGCAATGGCATTCAATGAAATGGGCGACGAGGTATTCCCTAGAAGAGTTCCTAAGGGCCAACATTGTTCCTATTCTTAATGCAAAAAAAGACCCGGGATAAAATGGTGGATTACAGACCAATTTTGCTAATTAACACAGATGCAAAATTGGCTGCTATTTTGGCTAGGGGACTGAAACATATGCTCCCTGATAAAGTACACAGAGCTCAAATTGGCTTTATATCAGGAAGAAGACCATACAGTAACAGAAGGATAGTTATTCTGCTTGATAGAGCAAATAGAGATAAACAACCTATAACAATCTCAATAGACGCTGAAACATATTTGATCGTGTGGACTGGAAGTTTTTGTTTCAGTCTCTAAAGAGCTTTGGTATAGATGGGTTTATGTTCAACTCTATTAAAGCCCTATATTCATGTCCCTCAGCGAGAATGATGGGTCAAAATATACAGGCGGATTGACTCCCACTTAGCAATGGGACTAGACAGGGGTGCCCCCTGTCACCATTACTGTATGTACTAACAATAGAATAGTTGACTAGTGAAATAAGAAATAATCATAAAATAAAGGGATTCAATATTGGACAAGGTGAGTACAAGATTAGTCTATGTGCAGACGACATCTTGATTACATTGTCAGATCCATTAGAATCATTAGGAGCTATGTCAAAATCATTTCAAACTTGCATCTCTGTTTCAAATGATAAATTAAATACAAAAAAGACTATGATTATGCATACTAATATTAGTAATGAGACCATTGTAGCATGCTAAAATTAATTTAACTACAAATGGGTCAAAGATGAATTGAGCTATTTAGGTTTAAGTATTACTTCAGATCCAAAATCTATGATGGAAACATATTTTATGAAAGTCCTAAAAGAGACTAATATTATGTTTAAGCAATGGAAAAACGGAGGGTGCGTGGCTACCAGCGGAGCAAGATGGACGTGTGATTCTTAGCTCCTGCACATGGGCTCTGAAAAAAGGCGATTAATCATCAACACAGGCGACCCAGACATACAGATAACTACTATGTTGCAACCTAAACAAAAAAGGCAAGCCACCAAAGCTGAAAAACAGATTTTTTTTGGGCCAAAATACGGCATCGGCCAAACAAGCGACCCAGCCGCACCAACAAGATGGCGGGGAGGAATTGCACGACGGCAAACCCCTCACCGACCCAACAGACCCAACAATGGAGGAATCGGTCACTAAACAGTTCCTTTTGGAACATTTGGAAGCATTCTCCAGCAAAATGATGGCTGGCTGGAAGGCGGGCCTGTCAAGCTTAAAGAAAGACATAGGAGACCTGGGTGCCAAAACCTCCCGCGTGGAAGAACAAATGCAGGAAACTCAAGGCGCACACAACCAACTAGCGTGCCAAGTAAGCACATTACAATCAACCATAAGCACGATGGAGAACAAACTCATGGATATCGAAGATAGGGCGAGGAGAAATAATTTAAGGCTACGGGGCATACCGGAAACGGTGGCTCCCACGGATCTCCAGGCATGATCTCTTCCACGCACTATCTCCGGACACACCGTCGGATATGCTGCTCTTGGATAGAGCCCACAGGATACCTAAACCTTGACACCTATCGGAATCCATACCCAGGGACGTCATCCTGTGTGCCCACTACCACCACATAAAGGAACTTATCTTGAAGCAAAGCAGAAACAATAAGAATATCCCCAACAAATACGCCGACATAAAAATATTTCCTGACCTGTCAGCAGCGACGCTAAGATGAAGAAAGGATTTCCAACCCATTACCATCATTCTCTGGCAACACCAAATAGCCTACAGGGGGGGATACCCCCTTGAACTTCTCAACTCGAAAGACGGCACAACGAAGGCTTTACACTCACCGGAAGATGGAGAGAAGCTCCTCTGAGAATGGAATCTCCCTCAACCGAAAAGCATAAAAGCCATGAACTCATACCAGCCAAGTTGCACAACTAATATGCCTCAGCATGTACTGGCTGGTAATGTATTTACATAGCAAAATGTTTTGTCTGTTATGTTATTCACCGTTTAGTTAATATGGTTTTATGCGATCTACCAAGCAATCTTTAAGACACTTTACAAACCACACTCATAGAACGCCAATGCACACCTACACCCCGGAACGCCAAAGCTTACACCCCAACTAACATAAGTACACCCCCCCATTATCTGGGGAAATGATTATAATACTCACCATCTAGAAAATGAGGGTTATGACCTAACAATTAACCCTACCAAGCTCGGGCGGGAAAATTATTTAAACACCGAGACGAGAATGAATGACCAATTAGCACCACTAAGCGGCAGGGTCGAAAAGAGAACACAATCGATACCAAAGAACAACAGATGACGGAATTCGAGACAATGTACATGGGAACCAAACCACCCCTGAAAACCATATCCTCTATTTACGCAGCACTCCCCACGAAACATGCACTGAACGAACACAGTTTTACTAAAGCATGGGAAAAAGAGATCCATAAGACATTCACTGAACCAGAATGGGAACGCATGTTTTTAACCACCAAAACTTTCTCTCTTTGCTCAAAACACATAGAGCTAGCCAAAAACTCCTATACAGGTGGTACCTAACACCAGTACGGCTACACAAATATAACCCGGCTATCTCAACACAATGCTGGAGATGTAAAGTGGGAGTAGGGACAATGGCACATATATGGTGGACGTGTCCACTCCTGGAACAGTACTGGAAAGACATAGCCAAACTCATCAAGGACAGCACAAGCAACGCCTTACCCCATAAACTGGAACATTATGTACTCTTCGATCTTCCAGGGTCGAAACCCAAACCAGATAGATATCTTATGTTTCATATAAATATAGTAGCCTAAGGCACATTGGCGCGGAATTGGCTCTCACAAACAATACCCCCTATTTCAATGTGTCTACAGAATATAAGTCAATCCAGCCACTTTGAAACCACAATGAGGCGGCAAAACACACCCCCCAACAAGTACCATAAAAAATATAGGAAGTACTGGGAAATAGCCTGGGATAACTGGGAAAAGTACAAGGAAACATACCAGGGAATTGACTGTCATAGAGGCAACCCCACGACCAAAGCCCCAGCTCATAAAGAGACCTAGTTTACAATTATGTCCGTTAGAACACGGGGAAGTCGAACTAAACTCTGTGAATAAGACTACACTAAACACCCAAAAAAGGCAGAACTGTAACCCAGTTTAAGACTTGTGCCACCTTATAGCATATCTTATCCATATTATATCACTCTAAAGCGACTAGATAAATGTTATTGACCACAGCATTGTAAAACGTTTAAGTCTCCACACCATTTCGTATATCATACTGCTCTAAGGGGATTAGATAAATATTATTAACCACAGCATTGTTAAATGTTTGAGTTTCCACACTATTTCATATAGCAATAAATTGTGCAATTACCGAAACTGTACAAAACTGAAAAGCAATAGATATGTAATAATCTGAAATGTGATCAACAGATGTGTGACTCAGAACGACATGTAACATACTTGCAACCCCTCCCCCTTTTCTTTCTTCTGTACCCCCCAAGTTTCTGATAAATGACAAAACAATAATAATTGTCAAATTTAAAAAAAAAAAACAATGGAAAAACATGCCTCTGTCATGGTTAGGGAGGATAAATATATTTAAATCATATATTCTACCCAAGTGGACATAATTTTAGTCATATACCGGAAGGCTGGCTTAATTTTAGCCCAGTCATATATCTCCAAATGTATATGGGTAAGAAAAAAGGCCAGACTCAGTAATAAAATTCTATCATTAGATATTAAAAAAGGGGGGGGGGAGGCCTGAGATTAAATATAAAAAAAAACGGAACACAGAAAAATTTAATTGAAAATCTATTACTTTCATGGTATTAATTCAAATCTAAATTAAGATTTCAAAATTAAATTATAAAAACTTTAAATACTGAAATAACAAAGATATCACTTTAAAAAGTTGGAGAGAAACAGGCATTGGTAAAAAAAATAATAAAAAGTTATTAGAAGGAATAAATATTAAACCATTCGCTACACTACAAAAAGAGTTTAAACTGCAGAACAAAGAAGTCTTTACATATTTGCATATCACGTTTTTTTTAAAATGAAACAATGTGTAAGGTACAAGACAACTCAATGGGAAAAATTTAATGACTATTTAAGGGGGAAAAAATAGATAAAGTTCTGTCTATATGTAATAACGAAAGAAATGATGGTATATTTATTTTTAGATTAATGAAAGATCTAGGTACCCCACCAATGAATAATAGACCAGAATGTGCATTATTGCACATGATAGACAGAAATATAATGGAGAAATATTTAATTTTAATAATTCATGTAATGACAGCCTCAAAGGCTGTTATAGCTAGAAAATAAAAACAGCAAATAACACATAGTATACAAGAACTTGTACAACAGGTCAAGTATCAGATGAAGATGGAAAAGGGATATGAATGGCTAAGTGTAAAAGCCAGACAGAATAACAGAATATATACAAACTGGTTGAAATATATAGATAGAATTGAACTTGGGCAGCAATTGATACAATCTGGGTAGTAACTATATAAGAAAACAGCCAAGAAATATATAGGAAATAAGTCAAGAGAAATACAAACTACAGTTGCAAGAAAAAGTGTGTGAGCCCTTTGGAATGATATGGATTTCTGCACAAATTGGTCATAAAATGTGATCTGATCATCATCTAAGTCACAACAATAGACAATCACAGTCTGCTTAACCCCTTAAGACCGCAGCCAAATGTACAAGTTGTGATCCAAAAAAACGTAAACAAAACCTGGCATTTGCGCTATATGTCTGTCCAACCATAATTCACCTCTTTCATATTAAATGCACCCCCCATTATTATATATCATTTTATTCAGGGGAAACGGGGCTTTCGTTTAACATCAAATATTTAGGTATGGAACATAATTTAATATTAAAAAAATATTTTAAAAATGGGAGAAAATAAGAATTTTTTAAATTTTTTTAGTTCTACGTGACATTCTAACTGTGAATGTCATAATACTGTTTGCTTTTACTGCAATACAATACACATATTTGTATTCAGCGATGTCTCGCGTGTAAAACAGTACCCCCTGTGTACAGGTTTTATGGTGTTTTGGGAAGTTACAGGGTCAAATATAGCGTGTTACATATTTCAGTTTTTTTACATTGAAATTCGCCAGATTGGTTACGTTGCCTTTGAGACCATATGGTAGCCCAGAAATAAGAATTACCCCCATGATGGCATACCATTTGCAAAAGTAGACAACCTAAGGTATTGCAAATTGAGTATGTCCAGTCTTTTTTAGTAGCCACTTGGTCACAAACACTGGCCAAAGTTAGTGTTAATATTTGAAAATGCAAAAAACTAATTTGAACGCAAATTTTGGCCAGTGTTTGTGACTAAGTGGCTACTAAAAAAACTGAACATACCCTATTTGCAATACCCTGGGTTGTCTACTATTGCAAATGGTATGCCATCATGGGGATAATTTTCATTCCTGGGCTACCATACGGTCTCAAAGGCAACCTGGCGAATTTTAATGTGAAAAAACTGAAACGCAAACCTTATATTTGACTCTGTAACTTTTGAAAACACCATAAAACCTGTACATGAGGGGTACTGTTATACTCAGGAGACTTCGCTGAACACAAATATTAGTGTTTCAAAACAGTAAAACGTATCACAACAATTATATCGTCAGTGTAAGTGCCATTTGTGTGTGAAAAATGCAAAAAATGTCACTGTCACTGACGATATCGTCGTTGTAATATATTTTACTGTTTTGAAACACTAATATTTGTGTTCAGCGAAGTCTTCCGAGTAAAACAGTACCCCCCATGTACAGGTTTCATGGTGTCTTGGAAAGTTACAGAGTTAAATATAGTGCTAGACAATGTAATTCCCTGAACTTTTGGCCTGGGTTGGCAGGCAGGTCCTGCAAATTGTAATTAATAAAATGACCTAATTATGTAAAATTATTACATAAATATATGCGTAGAATTATTATATATATATGTGTGTATATATATATGTGTGTATATATATGTATATAATTTTTTTTAATTATTTTTATTTATATATAGGTATATACATAGTGATATATACGTATATACTTATGTATATAGATATATATATTATTTCGTTCTACATGTATTTTGATATCAATATATATATATTAATTTTAAAATACAGTTAGAACGAAATTACGCATGTTTATATATTTTTTATCTATTTTTTTTATTATTTTTTTATTATTTTTTTATTTATTTTTTTAACGTATTTATATATTTATTTATTTTTTATTATATATAAATATATATATAATGAAAATTATATATATATTTAATCAATATCATTGTACGTGTATTTTGATATTAATATATATATATAATTATGTATATATTAATATTAAAATACACGTAGACAGTGTATGCATATTTATGTGTATGTGTGTATATGTGTGTATATATATATACTTAGATCATATATATAATAAATATATATATGATCTAAGTATATATAATTTATTTTTACACTGTTTTAACATTTTTTATTTTTTTTTCAGACAGCAGGGGGAGTACCTGTCATTACAGGCACTCCCCCTGCTGGCAATGCCTTGGACGGCTATGCCGTCCATGTGATCGCGGGGTCCTCGCACGGACCTCGCGATCACATGGCCCTGAGCGGCTGAAGAGGACGCAGGGGGACTCCCTGGGCTCCCAGGTAAGTCCCCCATACCGCGATCGCCGGCGTGGGATCGCCGGCGACCGGGTAAGTACATAAGATCGCAGGACGTACTATGCCGTCCTGCGGCTTTTAGAGCCACCAAAATAAGGACGGCATAGTACGTCCTGCGGTCTTAAGGGGTTAAACTAATAACACACAAAGAATGAAATGTTGCCATGTTTTTATTGAACACACCATGTAAACATTCACAGTGCAGGTGGAAAAAGTATGTGAACCCCTAGACTAATGACATCTCCAAGAGCTAATTTGAGTGAGATGTCAGCCAACTGGAGTCCAATCAATGAGATGAGATTGGAGGTGTTGGTTACAGCTGTCCTGCCCTATAAAAACACACACACACCAGTTCTGGGTTTGCTTTTCACAAGAAGCATTGCCTGATGTGTATGATGCCTCGCACAAAAGAGCTCTCAGAAGACCTACGATTAAGAATTGTTGACTTGCATAAAGCTGGAAAGGGTTATAAAGGTATCTCCAAAAGCCTTGCTGTTCATCAGTCCAAGGTAAGACAAATTGTCTATAAATGGAGAAAGTTCAGCACTGCTGCTACTCTCCCTATGAGTGGCAGTCCTGTAAAGATGACTGCAAGAGCACAGCGCAGACTGCTCAATGAGGTGAAGAAGAATCCTAGAGTGTCAGCTAAAGACTTACAAAAGTCACTGGCAAATGCTAACATCCCTGTGTCAGGGTACCTGAGGCCTCTACCTCTAAGGGAGGTAGAGACTTGGTGGTGTATCCGTCCAGGCGAGCTGTCTCCTCCGTTCCTCGCGGTTCATCCAGTCACTTAAACACCGGCCGCGAGGAATCCACGTCCTTTTCTAGCAGGACGCTCAATACGTGACGTCATGACGCTAGCACGATCAATCTGTCACTCAAGTGTCCGATATCCAATCGGTACTTTTCAGAGGCGTGATTTCCATCCAGAACCAGGGTATTTAAGCTTACTCCTTACTTCAGCTCATTGCCCTGTCGTGGTTCTAGCTTGTCTAGTCACTCAGTGCTCTGGTATTCTTGTTTGCTCTTTTGGTTTTGACTCGGCTCGTTGTACTACCCTGTTTCTCTGTTATCCCTTGACCCGGCTTGTCTCTCGCTTATCTGTCTTCTCGTTCCCTCGACCTCGGCTTGCCTCTGACTATTCTTTACTCTCGGTACGTTAGTCCGGCCATTCTAAGGCCCGGTATACGTACCTTTCCACTCTTTGTACTCTGCGTGTTGGATCCCTGTCCCGATCCTGACATTACGACAGGGCCAATGGATCCTGCAGGTACAAACAGTCAGCTTGGTTCTTCGGATCCCAGGTTTGACGCCATGGAACATAGGATGGATCAGATGGCTTTGGCACTACAGGCACTTTTGTCTCGTGCTAGTAATCCACCTGAGGAGACACGTACTCCTTCTATCTCTCCTGCAGTCTCAGGTCTAGAGGTAGCCACGGTAGGTGCTTCTTCCCGTATTACCCCACCAGTACGTTATGGCGGGTCACCGGAGAAGTGTCGTGGCTTTCTAAACCAGATTAGCATCCATTTCGAACTACAACCCCGCTCTTATCCTACAGATAGAGCAAAGGTTGGATTTATTATTACTCTGCTCATTGAAAAAGCTTTGAGATGGGCCAATCCTTTATGGGAGAATGATAATCCAATCGTCTATAATTATAATGCCTTTGTAGCTGCGTTTAGAAGAACTTTTGACCCTCCTGGCAGAAAGGTCAATGCAGCTAGATTAATGTTGCGCCTTAAACAGGACAATCGAACACTTGTGGATTATGCACTAGAGTTCAGATCCTTGGCGGCAGAAGTTAAGTGGAACGAACAGGCTTATATAGATGTGTTTCTGAATGGGTTATCAGATGTAATTCTTGACGAGGTCGCTACTAGAGAACTCCCTGAAAATTTGGAGGATTTAATTTCTTTTATATCTCGTATTGATGAACGCTTAAGAGAAAGGCAGAACACTCGAGATAGGACCCGTAGACCCTCCTTTAAACTAGCGCCTACCTTTCAAATCTCTGAGTTCGAAGACTTACGTATTCCTGAACCTATGCAGATAGGCAGTACTCATCTCACTGAAAGGGAGAGACAGTACAGGAGAAGGGAGGGTTTATGTATGTATTGTGGAGTCAGGGGTCATTTACGCCTTAATTGTCCCAATCGTTCGGGAAACGCTCGCACCTAAGTTCCTCTAGAGGACAGGCCTTGGGTGTTTCTACTTTGTCCTCTATTCACAACTACAAGGAGCTCAGGCTTGTGTTACCCGTTTCTTTAAAGTGGGAGAAGGGAGTAGTTAAGACTATGGCACTAATCGATTCTGGAGCTGCTGAGAGCTTTATAGATCAGGGTTTTGCTGCCAAGCATGCTATTCCATCCCAGTTAAAAGAGACACCTCTGGCTGTCGAGGCCATCGATGGTAGACCGTTACTTGAGCCTGTTATTTTTCATGAGACCATACCGATTAACTTGACTGTTGGCATCCTGCATAAAGAGGATATATCCTTGATGCTCATTTCCTCTCCGTCTATTCCCATAGTTCTGGGGTACTCCTGGCTGAGGAGACACAACCCTATTATTAATTGGGAATCAGGGGAGATAGTTTCATGGGGAGAGAATTGTCAAGAAAAATGCTTGCGGAAGGTCTTACCTCTTGGATTAACTAATACATCGAATACCTCTGACAATCCTACAGAGACACAAATTCCGCCTCAGTATCTAGATTTAAAGGCAGTATTTGACAAAAAGAAAGCCGATACCTTACCCCCACACAGGTCCTTTGATTGCAAAATTAACCTACTCCCTGGTACCATGCCTCCCAGAGGTCATGTATACCCATTATCTATAAAGGAGAACTCAGTCCTAGAGGAATATATTCACGAGAATTTAGACAAGGGATTCATCAGGAGGTCCTCCTCCCCTGCCGGGGCTGGATTTTTTTTTGTTAAAAAGAAAGATGGTTCTTTGAGACCTTGTATTGATTATCGAGGCCTGAATAAGATAACCATTAAAAATGCCTACCCGATTCCCTTGATCACCGAACTCTTCGATCGTTTGAAGGGCTCTACAATTTTCACCAAGTTAGACCTCAGAGGGGCATATAACTTGGTGAGAATCCAGCAGGGACATGAGTGGATGACGGCATTCAATACTCGATATGGCCACTATGAATATACCGTCATGCCTTTTGGGTTATGCAATGCACCAGCAGTATTCCAAGATCTGATTAATGAGGTTCTTAGGGAATTTCAGCAAGAGTGCGTCATTGTATACCTAGATGATATACTCATTCATTCTAGTGACATTGAGACTCATCACAAACAAGTCAGGAGGGTTTTGCACAAGCTTCTCCAGCATGGCTTGTACTGCAAGTTGGAGAAATGTAGTTTTGATCAAACCCAGGTAACCTTTCTCGGCTATGTGATCTCTGGGGAGGGATTTAAGATGGATCCGGATAAGCTCCAATCCATTCTAGAGTGGCCTTTACCCACAGGTCTTAAAGCCATACAGAGATTTATTGGTTTTTCCAATTATTATAGGCGCTTTATTAAGGGCTATTCTTCCATTATTGCACCTATCACTAACATGACCAAACAGGGGGCTGACACTAAGAATTGGACTACTGAAGCTCTCCTTGCGTTCAAGACTCTCAAGGAGCTTTTCGCTTCCGCTCCAATTTTAGTTCACCCTGACACTTCTCTGCCATTTTTGCTCGAGGTAGACGCATCAGAGACTGGTTTAGGTGCTGTTCTATCTCAAAGGTTGGGTGTTGATAAACCATTACATCCATGTGGATTTTTCTCTAAAAAACTGACCGGTACTGAAAGCAGGTATGACATTGGTGACAGAGAATTACTAGCGGTTATCAAGGCTTTGAAAGAATGGAGACATTTATTGGAAGGTACATTACATCCTGTTACCATCCTGACAGACCACAAAAACTTGTCTTATATCGGAGAGGCCAAGCGTCTGTCCTCCAGGCAGGCTCGTTGGTCGTTGTTTCTTACCCATTTCAATTACGTTCTGACTTACAGACCTGGGTCAAAGAATTCTAAAGCCGATGCGCTATCTCGCCAATATGAACCCTCTGCTTCAGTTGAACCACTTTTGTCTTCCATTGTACCCAAATGCAACATTATTGCTAATACCAGTCTCAAAATTCATTCCCCGCTACTTGACCAGATCTTGAAGTCACAACATCTAGCTCCCGGAAACACTCCTGAAGGAAGAAACTTTGTTCCTCCTGAACTTCAACTGGAGCTCTTACAATGTTTTCATGAAAGTAAAATAGCTGGTCATCCTGGTATTCGCAAGACGTACTCTCTGATATCCAAGGATTTCTGGTGGCCTTCACTTCGTAAGGATATTGAGGAGTTCGTCGCAGCTTGTGAGACTTGTGCCAAGACTAAACTATCTCATGCATCCCCATGTGGCCTCTTACACCCCTTGGACATTCCTGAGAAACCTTGGTCCTGTTTGTCCATTGACTTTATCGTTGATTTGCCTGCTTCCAAAAGACAGACTGTTATTCTCACGGTGGTGGATAGATTTACCAAGATGGCCCATTTCGTGCCATTACCTAAACTTCCGACTTCCCCTGAATTGGCGGAGATTTTTGCGAGAGAAGTTTTTCGCCTACATGGGATTCCTTCAGAGATTGTTTCTGATAGAGGTTCTCAATTTGTCTCACGTTTCTGGAGATCCTTTTGTTCTCAAATGGGCATCAAATTGAACTTTTCCTCTGCCTATCACCCTCAGTCTAACGGAGCTGCTGAACGTACTAATCAAAAGATCGAACAGTATCTGCGTTGCTTTGTTTCCGAACACCAGGACGATTGGGTCGGTCTGATTCCTTGGGCGGAGTTCGCACACAATAACCTTGTTTGCGATTCAACTCGCTCTAGCCCTTTCTTCATGAACTATGGCTTTCATCCTTCGATTTTTCCTTCGGTTTCCTCTTCTCAGGGGATACCGTCGGTTGATGATCATGTCGCCAACCTGAAGAAATTATGGGATCAAACTCGACAAATTCTATTACATAGTTCCTCGCTGTTCAAGAAACACGCTGACAAACATAGAAGAGCGGCTCCTGTTTTTGTTCCTGGGGATAGGGTATGGTTGAGTACTAAGAATATTCGCCTAAAAGTTCCGTCCATGAAATTTGCTCCTCGTTACATAGGTCCTTACAGGGTTCTCACTCGTATCAATCCGGTTGCGTATCGCCTTGCTCTGCCACCTGCCTTACGCATTCCTAACTCTTTTCATGTCTCCTTGTTGAAACCCCTCATTTGCAACAAATTCTCCTCTAAGGTCTCCTCGCCTCGTCCTGTTCAGGTGGAGGGTCGGGAGGAGTACGAGGTCAGCTCCATCATTGACTCCAGAATTTCAAGGGGAAAATTGCAATATCTGGTCAACTGGAGGGGATATGGTCCTGAGGAGAGGAGTTGGGTACCTCAGGAGGACGTCCATGCTTCTCGCCTTCGCAGAGCATTTCACCTTCGCTTCCCATCTCGCCCCGGTTCATTCCGCCCGGTGGGCGTATCTGAGAGGGGGGGTACTGTCAGGGTACCTGAGGCCTCTACCTCTAAGGGAGGTAGAGACTTGGTGGTGTATCCGTCCAGGCGAGCTGTCTCCTCCGTTCCTCGCGGTTCATCCAGTCACTTAAACACCGGCCGCGAGGAATCCACGTCCTTTTCTAGCAGGACGCTCAATACGTGACGTCATGACGCTAGCACGATCAATCTGTCACTCAAGTGTCCGATATCCAATCGGTACTTTTCAGAGGCGTGATTTCCATCCAGAACCAGGGTATTTAAGCTTACTCCTTACTTCAGCTCATTGCCCTGTCGTGGTTCTAGCTTGTCTAGTCACTCAGTGCTCTGGTATTCTTGTTTGCTCTTTTGGTTTTGACTCGGCTCGTTGTACTACCCTGTTTCTCTGTTATCCCTTGACCCGGCTTGTCTCTCGCTTATCTGTCTTCTCGTTCCCTCGACCTCGGCTTGCCTCTGACTATTCTTTACTCTCGGTACGTTAGTCCGGCCATTCTAAGGCCCGGTATACGTACCTTTCCACTCTTTGTACTCTGCGTGTTGGATCCCTGTCCCGATCCTGACACCCTGTTAGCGAATCTACAATACGTAAAACACTAAACAAGAATGGATTTAATGGGAGGATACCACAGAGGAAGCCACTGCTGTCCAAACAAAACATTGCTGCATGTTTACAGTTTGCACAATAGCACCTGGATGTTCCACAGCAGTACTGGCAAAATATTCTGTGGACAGATGAAACCAAAGTTGAGTTGTTTGGAAGAAACACCAGGGCTCGAGTCCTGCAGGAACGCGTGGGAACGGCGTTCCTGCACTTTTTTCACAGGAGGAACGCCGTTCGCCCTGCAGGCACTCAGGGGGCGGCAAAAAATGCCACCCCCACATTCCCTGTGTTCCCCCTGTCATGGGGGGGCCACCTGATTCCCCCTCTGCCCCCCGGTGGGCTGCTCTCTCCCTGTCACACGCGGAGAGGGAGCTGTGTCCTCTCTGCTCCCTCTCACCGTGCGCCGTTTTCTGATGCAGGGAGCCGGAATATGACGTCATATTCCGCCTCTCTGCATCAGCAGACAGCCTGTGCGGCTAGAGGGAGCAGAGAGGACACAGCTCCCTCGCCACGTGTGACAGGGAGAGAGCCCCCGCTGTCTACGGAAGCCGGAATATGATGTCCCAGCCCGCGAGGGAGCAGAGGAGACAGACCAGCAGCTGCCTCGCCGCATGTATCAGCCACCACAGCCGCCCGCCGGGCTTTAGCCCCACTGGACCCCAGGGACAAGTCCACGCCAGCTCTCCAGGTAGGGAGGCTGGGTGGACATTTAAGAATTTTGTAAAAATGTATGTTTGTGAGTGTGAGTGTGGGAGTGTATGTGTGTGTGTGTCTGGGAGTGTGAGTTTATGTGTGTGTGTCTGTTAGTGTGTTTGTTTGTCTGTGAGTGTGTGTGTGTCTGGAAGTGTGTGTGTGTCTGTGAGTGTGTTTGTGTGTATATGTCTTTGTCTGTGAGTGTATGTATCTTTGTTTGTGAGTGTGTGTCTGGGAGTGTGTTTGTCTGTCAGTGTGTGTGTCTAGAAGTGTGTGTGTTTGTCTGTTAGTGTCTGGAAGTGTGAGTGTGTGTATGTGTCTTTGTCTGTGTCTGTGAGTGTATGTATATTTCTCTGGGAGTGTGTGTGTGTGGCTGTTAGTGTGTTTGTCTGTGAGTGTGTGTGTCTAGAAGTGTGTGTGTTTGTCTGTTAGTGTCTGGAAGTGTGAGTGTGTGTATGTGTCTTTGTCTGTGAGTGTATGCATATTTCTCTGGGAGTGTGTGTGTGTGGCTGTTAGTGTGTTTGTCTGTGAGTGTGTGTGTCTAGAAGTGTGTGTGTTTGTCTGTTAGTGTCTGGAAATGTGAGTGTGTGTATGTGTCTTTGTCTGTGAGTGTATGTATCTTTCTCTGGGAGTGTGTGTCTGTGAGTGTGAGCTTATGAGTGTGTTTGTCTGTGAGTGTGTGTGTCTGGAAGTGTTTGTCTGTGAGTGTCTGGAAGTGTATGTGTGTGTCTGTGAGTGTGTGTATGTGTCTTTGTCTGTGAGTGTATGTATCTTTGTCTGTGAGTGTTTTTCTGTGAGTGTGTTTGTCTGTGTGTCTGTGAGTGTGTGTGTATTTGTCTGTGAGTGTATTTGTGTGTGAGCCTGTCAGAGTGTGTGCGCATGAATGTCATCAGTGTGTGTGCGTGCGCGCGTCTATCCATACAAGTGTATCTTTGGGGGGGGGGGGGATCTCGGGTGAGTTCCCACACTTTTCCCCCCAGGACTTGACCCCTGAGAAACACACAACACTATGTGTGGTGAAAAAGAGGCACAGCACACCAACATCAAAACCTCATCCCAACTGTGAAGTATTGTGGTGGGGGCATCATGGTTTGGGGCTGCTTTGCTGCGTCAGGGCCTGGATGGATTGCTATCATCGAAGGAAAAATGAATTCCTAAGTTTATCAAGACATTTTGCAGGAGAACTTAAGGCCATCTGTCTACCAGCTGAAGCTCAACAGAAGATGGGTGTTGCAACAGGACATTGACCCAAAGCATAGAAGTAAATCAACAACAGAATGGCTTAAACAGAAGAAA
Source organism: Pelobates fuscus (assembly GCF_036172605.1). NCBI lineage: Eukaryota > Metazoa > Chordata > Amphibia > Anura > Pelobatidae > Pelobates > Pelobates fuscus. The sequence continues at coordinate 295,610,716 of NC_086319.1, forward strand.
ATACGCCTTCTGAAGTGGCCCAGTCAGAGTCCTGACCTCAACCCGATTGAGATGCTGTGGCATGACCTCAAGAAAGCGATTCACACCAGACATCCCAGAAACAGTTCTGTAAAGAGGAATGGTCAAGAATTACTCCTGACCATTGTGCACGTCTGATCTGCAACTACAGGAAACGTTTGGTTGAAGTTATTGCTGCCAAAGGAGGTTCAACCAGTTATTAAATCCAAGGGTTCGCATACTTTTTCCACCTGCACTGTGAATGTTTAAATGGTGTGTTCAATGAAAACATGGCAACATTTCATTCTTTGTGTGTTATTAGTTTAAGCAGACTGTGATTGTCTATTGTTGTGACTTAGATGATGATCAGATCACATTTTATGACCAATTTGTGCAGAAATCCATATCATTCCAAAGGGTTCACATACTTTTTCTTGCAACTGTATGTCAAAAGTCTTGAGCAAGTTGTATGTCTGATGTTTGTTTGATATTACGTTTTGTGTTGGTAAAAAAAACCTCTGCCTACTTCTTTTCAGCAGCGATTTTATTTTGAAAACCTCTTGGCATCTCTTAACCTTAATCTGAAGTTTTTGGAAAGCTGACAATATTTTAAGTATAAAACCATGCGTTTTGGGTAGTGATATTATGACACTGCTCTCCTTTAAAGGGGCGCGCTGACATCCACACGTTTGAAATGTATAGGATGGATTATGGACTTAGTTATGCTGGTTTCTTATTTGGGGTGGGTGTTTTTTTTTTTGTATAAACTGTTTTGCTTCATAAGCCCATTCACCAGAGCCTTCTATTTCCTAGTACTTGGGCTATTTTGTTACTTGTAAAATGATCTGTCCATTCTTGTGGTCTTAATGATAGAGGATTTCCTTCTTTAGGTGTCCATTCTCCCAGGCAGGCTCTACATTATTAATAGCAGGAGTGATAGGGATCTATTACAGCTCAGAGCAGGGCTTACATGGTAAGTGTGTATCTAGGTTCTGGCAGGTGTGAAGATCGGGAGCCTCCAGATTTATCCACAGATGAAAGCTGACTGCAAGGTGTGTGCTCCAAATTTTACTTATTTACGTCAATAATTATTATATGTATCAATAGGGTAGGTGCAACAAAAATTAATTCATCCGTAACTTGCCATCCTAATTTAAAGGAATCCTAAAAAATGCGTTTCTTACATGTTAAGACGGAAAGGTTAAGACATCTTTCCTGTTTCCCAAATGTATAATGTAAGAATCCTGTATGAATACATGGAATGCTGGTGGAATAGTCCAGTTTAGATTTTGTTTCCTAAATAGGTAACCAAAATGAATTGAAAACAAAACTGCAGATGTAATGCCAAAATAGCCGAGCTGGTACCATTTCTTAACTGGAAATATTTTACCATCTCCGTTATATTAGCCTTAAATCGGCAGCTTAGTTTTTAGTTTGTTTAGCAAAGAATTATTTATTATTCTTGGCTTTTCCATATGAGAGCACATACCATTGATGGCTAGCTTTGGCACAGTTTTGTATCCTGGGGAACTGAACCTCCCCTGAGTATTTCTCTGTGGTTATAGTTAATTCAGCAGCTAAGTCATTTTATCTTGTAAGCTTGCTTCCAGTGACAAAACATGCTGTGTGTATTTCTTAGCAAAAATCTTATGACAGACAACAAGATTAAAGGGAGTGTCTATATCAAGACTGTTTTTAAATGTATTCTACAGATATTGCATCAACAATGCAACAGATTCATTTAGACATGTAAAAGATGGATTGAAAGACCCACATAGCACTGCTTAGTGGGCCAATCTGCAGGTATACACAGAAGGGAGTTATTGTAGAGGTAGTTTATCACCCACCTGCACATCCAATAATTAATCAGGATTATTTAAAGTGTATTAGAAGTTGGTAGTATACTGTTTTGCTATCAGTGGAGCTACACACCATGGCTTCAATTTCTCCAGGGCGGAAAGACAGAGCCTTCCCTATTGTACATGTGATGTGTGCACACACTGCACCCAAAAATGGACAAAATCAATAACCGGCAACTCTAAATATAACTTGTTCCAAGCTGCCTGATCGATAATCCCGATGAACACTCTTAGAAAAGGAACAATATTTACAAATCTTAGAAATGAGAGTAATCTCAGGGTTCTCTAAGCACCACATTGTAGTAGTGCAAAGTGGTTATGGTGCTTGGATACTGAATTCAAATATTTTAAACGATTTTCATGCCGGGAAAAAAAAAAGTAAATAAAAAAATCTCTTTTTATTAAAGTTGCCTTGAGCTGACAACAGACTTTTCGAAATTTAGAATAAAAATACTCATAAGGCAAATTTTATGAAAGGAAAGCTAGTATTATACTGCTGCAAAAGTGTTAAATGTTGAGACGTTAATTTGGTTTATATGTTGTTTGCTGTTTATTTAGCTCAAACATAGCACCTGTTTCTGAATCGATACACCTCTCTCCCCCAATGTATTAAACCTATTAAAACGCATTTTTCTGAATTTAAGACAAAAAAAAAAAAAAGTAGGAAACTGAATTTCATGTGAATTATGATTTTTGGTGGTCAGGCAAGGGAGTGTTTTGGTCTCTGTAAGGTGCAGTTTACTTTAAGCGCTCCCTCGCAGTCCCTAAACTCAGTCAATGACTCAGAGCACTGAGTCAATGAGAAGCGCTGGAACGGCCAGCTCTTAAAATTAGCTGCACCTGAAAGAGCTACAGCAACGCTCCCATGATGTAATGAGTGACAGAGGATCCAGCAAGGAGATCTTTTAATATCAGTACTAACCCATGGAGGACCCCTCTCACAGTCAGAAGTGAAGCTCTAGGCCCAGGCAGGATCCTTTCCATAACACTTACTGGGCCCAGGCCTCAGGCAGCCTCCTATGCCACCTTATGGGTAATCCAGCTCTGACCTATATGCCTTTTACTGTACATAATTATCAAAGACATGTATAAGATATATTGTTTGCAAATTATCAAGACTATTCACTAAAGTTACAATTCAAAGGGAAGTTCAAATGTAAGGCCAGAGTAGCTGTACTAAAAGCTTAACTGACTTAGAGAATATTTTCCGTTTGGCTAATTTGACCTTAAATTTAAAATTCCCTTTGAATTCTCACTTAAGTAAATAACCATGTATATCACAGCCTGTCAAGGCACAGACTTGCATATGATGAATATCACAATGATTACATTGATGCTGTGTGCACAGAATCGCACCATGTGCACATATATGACATTAATGTGACTATGTGACATACATGCACACATATGACATTAATGATGGAGATGCATGCATATATGCATATGCCCACTACTTTGTGCTGTGTTATATAACATCCATTGCACTTCTCTGGGGTTAATTTAAATGTAACCCTCAGCATCCCATAGGTGACACGTCCTCTATAAATTCAGAAACCTAGGTTTGTTTTCCTTTTTTGGGGGTCAGTCACTTATAGTGAGCTAACCGCTACATTTGTTCATGGGTAGCATTGGTTCCAAAATTTCAAAGTTGGAAATAAATCTCCAGATCAACAGAATTAGAAGGAAACTACTACCAGGATCATATTAAAAAGATATTTAATATAGTGCAGTACTAACCATTTCATTTTTCTCTTCCAGTGGGATATATAATATCTGGCTTGTAAACAGGCCCTTGGTTTCTCCTTCAATAAACTGATTATCAGCAGCTTCCATTCAGATGGAGATGGTTTCATTCCTCCTTCTCATTGAACTTTTAACAGGTATTTACTGACAATTCCTCCTTAATATAAATACAGAGTTATTAGTAATTGTGCAAATTACCTATTTCCTTATTTTTAGTTTCTTTCAGCTATTCTGAGTCTTCCTCTACAGCTCCACCAGTGACTTACTTAAAGCCGATGTGGCCTCCTCGTCATGCTCAAGACTTGGTGCAAATCATTGGAGGGATAGACCCCCTTTGTTCTGGAACTACTAAACCATACGTTCCGTGGAGAGGTCAAGGCAGGTGGAGACAGCTTATTAGCTCTTTGTCCCAGCTACTCTTTGAAGTTGACTACAGGGACTGGCTCCTAAGTGTTCTAAACGATGTTATACCAGCAGGGGGCACCCAAGGTAAGCTTAGTCTGTCAGATATATCTGAAGATGCACATTGAAAGGTTGAATAATATGAGAACTGAATGGCAGCTCTCTTACTGCTGTCTACGAAAAAAAAAAATACTATTCATTTAGCAATAATAATCATACTGCTCATAGAATCTAACAGAGAGCGGGGGCGGGACTTCCGGTCGGACGGAGCGGTCGCATGCTGTAATAGCTCCGTGATCAGAACGGCCTAATAAGTGACGAAAAAGCGGCAAAAGAACCCATAACACCCTGCCAAGGTGCCCAACAGTAGGGGAACCTCTTATCCACACGATGGCACCCCCAAAATCGCAAAAAGCATCAGATTTTTTCCGACAGGGGAAGAAGGACAAGCAACGCTCGGAGCAAGATGGCGGCGGCTCCCGCTCACCCACTCACACCTCGGACGAAGGATCAGACACAGATTCGAGGCAAGCAACTGCTGATGACCTCTCTGTGTCGGAGAAACGCCTGGTGGCCATGCTGCAGGAACTACGCACCTCTATGAAAACTGACTTCCAGGCAGTGGTCTCCGACATGCGCAAGGACATTCTTGAAGTGGGGACAAGAGTGAATGCGCTAGAGGAAAAAACAGATGAGCTCTGCCATGTAAATTACTCCATAGTGGAGAAAATACAAAAGATGAAAGCAGATAACAAACGCCTTATGGAAAATCTGGCAGACCTTGAAGACCGCTTCCGTCGCAATAACATCCGCGTGTGTGGGGTGCCAGAAACAGTAACGCAAGAGGAGCTGCCGGCCTACCTGCTGCGGCTTTTTCAAGCAATTCAACCAAACCTAGAGCCGGCGGATCTTTGCCTGGACCGGGCACATTGAGTGCCAAAACCTCAAATCCTTGCGCATGAAGTCCCAAGGGACATAGTGCACCACTGCAAAATGTGGTCGGCCCCACCCTGAAACCGCGAGACTCTAACCTTAAGCAATAAGACTTGCCGCTCAAGAGCCTTGCAAAGACTGCTTACAATAGTGGGCTGAGGGACTACACCCAATAAAAACCGCTGGCGCTATCCCAATTACGCACCCTACACGCCTCTGTAGCCTGCATACAGGAAACCCACTTTTCAAAATTCTCGTCCACATCTTATCCACAAGCCTACCATGCCCCAGCACCAAAGAAGACACGAGGTGTCAGCATCCTATTTCACTCTGATTGGCAATTTAAATGTGAATCCGCACAATTAGGGGCAAAGGTAACAGCACTTACCAACTCACACGGCCTACACGATACATGGCGGGCACTATACCCAGCCTCTAAAGACTACACACGAAAGAAGAAAGGACCACAGGCACTCCAAATTGAAACCGTATGCAGATTTATTAGGAAAAAATGCAACGCCAAGCAACGTTTCGACCAACAAAGGTCTTTTTTTGAAAAAGACCTTTGTTGGTCGAAACGTTGCTTGGCGTTGCATTTTTTCCTAATAAATCTGCATACGGTTTCAATTTGGAGTGCCTGTGGTCCTTTCTTCTTTCGTGTATAATTCTGGGATTGCTGGTCCTGATCCGGAGCACCCTTGGCCGCTGGGATTGAGTGCGGTTCCCACCATCTACTTTGTCTAAAGACTACACAGTCTACTCTAAGGTACATAATCAATACTCCTGGATAGACATGTGCTTAGTGGATGCAAAAATGATACTTTAGACGAGGTCTCTATTGCCCCAATAACCTGGTCAGATCATGCCCCCCTCACATCAGTTTTTACTACGCTCCACCCGGTCCGGGGTCGGGGACAGTGGAGACTCAATGAATCACTGATAGACAATGTAGAGAGGGTGGCCGAGACAAGGAGTGGCCTGGTGCACTACTTTGTGGATAACCACTTTACCGACACAATCGTCGCCATGACATGGCTTGCCCATAAGGTGGTCACGCGTGGTCTGCTCATATGACAGGGGGCGAAACTGACGTGCCAAATGACAGAAAAAAGCAGGACCTTGCTAGCCGATTTAAAGCAGGCTGAAACACGACACAAGAGCTCCCCTACAGACTTCAATAGGCAGGAGGTACAAAAGATCAGGGCCACCATAGACGCCCTACAGATGCAGCAAGTCGAACGGGAAATTCGCAAAATGAAAATCAACTACTATAGACAGGGAAACAGAGCTGGCAAAATATTAGCCTCCCAACTCAGAGAACGGAACTCGCAGGTGAAAATCCCATACATCAAGGACAACACGGACACTAAAATTAGGAACCCCAAGGCAATAGTAGATGAATTTGACCAATTTTACGCAAGGTTATACAACCTATCTGAGGATGCCACCCAACACCAACCCAGCCCCCAAGAAATTGCCACCTTCCTAGAGGGGGTGACTCTCCCCCGGCTCTCCAACGAACAAGCCACCGCATTGACCAATCCAATTGTAGCCACCAAGATATCTAAAGCTCTACATGACACACCGAGACACAAAGCCCCAGGCCCAGACGGCTTCTCCACCAACTACTACAGGGTCTTTGAGGACCAGCTGCTTCCCCACCTCACGGCCTTATTTAACCATATCCTAGAGACAGGTGATATACCCCCAGAAATGTTGGAAGCCACTATTATTACGCTCCCCAAACCAGGCAAAACTACTGACTTGTGCGCTAATTACCGCCCAATATCACTCCTTAACGCTGACACAAAGTTGTTTGCCAAGGTCCTTGCGAACAGAATCCGCCCTATATTAGTTCAATTAGTCTCCCCGGAACAGTCAGGGTTTGTCCCTGGGCGATAAGTGGAGGACAACACCAGGCGAGCCCTTGACATAAAGGAACTCATGAACAGGGACAGGTCACAGGGCTTGTTGATGGCCTTAGACGCGGAGAAGGCCTTCGACAGTCTCCACCGGGGCTATATGACAGAGGTCCTTCGCAGGTTCAACTTCCCGACAAAATTCCTGACCGGGCTCCTATCCCTTTACTCGTCCCCCCAAGCCACAGTCATGAACTCCGGTTTCATCTCCAGACGATTCGCTGTAACGAACGGCACACGGCAGGGGTGCCCCCTATTCCCCCTCATTTTTATCCTGGCACTGGAGTCTCTACTTCATAAAATCAAAGCAGACCCCAGCATCACAGGTGCCCCCTCCACAATAGGCCCACAAAAACTAGCAGTATTTGCTGACGACATTCTTCTCTTCCTAGCGAACCCCTCGGATTCCCTACCAGCTCTCCTGCACCTATTACAAGAATATGGCCAAGTCTCTTACTTCAAAAATAATGTAGCAAAAACACAAGTACTCCCATTGAACATGCCCCGATCCCAACTCACGACCCTACGAACACTATATCCCTTTGAATGGAGGAAGGACACCCTTTCCTATCTAGGCACACAACTGGGACCTTCCAAGTGGCTCCTTATAAAACATAACCATTGGCATCTCATAGCAAAAATAGAGCAGCTGTTGGAGGGCTGGGGAAACAAAAACAAAAAACACATCCTGGTTGGTGCGCATCAACGCCATAAAAATTATTATACTACCGCAATTCTTATTTCCATTCAGGGCTCTGCCTATCAGTCTACCAAACTACACCCTTTGAGCGTTTCAACGCCTTCTCAATGCACACATTTGGAGGAAAAAAACACCCAGGGTCTCACTAGCAAACATAAGTGCAGCTATGGGGGGAGGCGGGGTGGGTGTGCCACATATAACCAAATACTACCTAGCAACGAACTTGTCTCAGACGGCGCGCCTCCTCTCCTCCTCGGACTGCCCACTGTAGCACCAACTGGAGAGTGCGGTCTGTGCACCCCACTCCCTTTGGGACTTAGTTTGGATCCCAGCCAAAGCCCAACCTCGTCTCACCAACCTTCTTACAACAACCAAGCTGTCCCTGCAGCTATGGCTGTGATGGGCCCCGAAAATGCTCAGTGAGAAAGTGGAGACCTTTGCCCCACTAATGAGTCTCCAGCACCACACACATGACCTGGCCCTGAGCGGGTGGATAAATAGAGGGGTAACGAGGATAACACACCTCTATGGGGCGAATGGGCTGTTGCCGTTCCCGGATCTCCAGAGGCAGTACTTTCTACCAAACAGCGAAATATTCACGTATTTATGCATAAAACACATAGTAGGGGATACCAATAAGGCAATGACATCTACAACATTTTAAAACTTCTTTGACTTACTATGCCAAGGCCTAAACCCCCCCCCAAAAAACACTATCCCTATGTTACCAAAGGTTACTAGACATAGACAGACCGGCCAAACAATCATACATGCTAAAATGGGAAAAGGAGCTGAACTGCGAACTCGAGCCTGCAAAGTGGATAGGGGCCATGACATTAGTTAAACGGGCGACATGATGCTTAGACCATGTAGAAGCAGCCTACACGATGAGGATGCGGTGGTACTACACACCACACAGGGGTACAGGATAGATGCTGGCGCTGCGGCCAACAAACAGGAAATATGAGCCACATATTCTGGTACTGCCCGGCACTAAGCCAATACTGGCAACAAATCCAAAACATAATCAAATCCAAAGTAGGAAAACAAATACCACTCAAGCCTGAACACTATCTGCTCCACATGCTACCTCGAGACCTTACGGCCTACGAAGCAGCGCTGATTACCCACATCACTTTAGCTGCTAAAACGTGCATAGCTGCTCTGTGGAAAACTACAACAGTACCTGAAATAAAGGCAGTACTCGCCAAAGTAAACCTCACCCAACAGTACGAGCAGATGTCACATACAATAAGTGGAACACTATAACAGAACCTGGTCTAAATGGTGATCAGGGGCGGACTGACCACTCGGGCACATCATCGGTCATGGACCGAGGGCCCGAGGCAGCCAGGGGCCCGGCCGCACAGCCATGCTCCAGCTGGAGAGATCAGAGATCAGAGATCTCTCCAACTGGAATGGCAAAAACAAATAAAAAATAATTTCCTTTAATAGGTTGCTGGGGCCCCTGATGCAGCGCAGGGCCCCAGCAACCTTCCGCTCTTTAAATCTCCCCCCCCCTTACCCTCACGTGAGACCTGGCAGCTTCACCAGCTCTCTGACAGTTCTCCTGCTTCCTGTCCCACGCGGCTCTGTGTGATGAGGAGAGGCGGGGCCAGGAAGTGACCTCACGTCCTGTACTCTCCTCTCACACAGAGCCCGATCAGCAGGGGAAGGAGCAGCAGCCAGGGAGCCAGAGCGAGCAGAAAGAAAGGTAGGTACTACTTACCCCCCTTACCTCCCCCCCACTGTGTCACTACTCACCCTCCCTATCTCTGTCAATGTGTCACCCCTCCCTCTGTCACTGTCACCACCCTCTCTTTGTCACTGTCACCACCCTCCCTCTGTCACTAGTCACCCCCTCCCTCTGTCAATGTGTCACCCCCTCTCTCTGTCACTGTCACCCCTCCCTCTGTCACTAGTCACCCCCCACTCTGTCACTACTCACCCCCTTTCTCTGTCACTAGTCACCCCTCCCTCCCTCTGTCACTGTGTCACCCCCTCCCTCTGTCACTAGTCACCCCCTCCCTCTGTCAATGTGTCACCCCCTCCCTCTGTCACTGTCACCCCCTCTCTCTGTCACTGTCACCCCTCCCTCCCTCTGTCACTAGTCACCCCCCACTCTGTCACTACTCACCCCCTTTCTCTGTCACTAGTCACCCCCTCCCTCTGTCACTAGTCACCCCTCCCTCCCTCTGTCACTGTGTCACCCCCTCCCTCTGTCACTAGTCACCCCCTCCCTCTGTCACTGTCACCCCCCTCCCCTCTGTCACTGTCACCAACCTCTCTTTGTCACTGTCACCCCCCTCCCTCTGTCACTATTCACCCCCTCCCTCTGTCAATGTGTCACCCCCTCCCTCTGTCACCCCCTCCCTCTGTCAATGTGTCTGTCACCCCCTCCCTCTGTCACTGTGTCACCCCCACCCTCCCTCTCTCACTAGTCACCCCCTCCCTCTGTCACTAGTCAGCCCTCCCTCCCTCTGTCACTAGTCAGCCCTCCCTCCCTCTGTCACTAGTCACCCCCTCTCTCTGTCACTGTCACCCCTCCCTCCCTCTGTCACTAGTCACCCCCTCCCTCTATCACTAGTCACCCCTCCCTCTGTCACTGTGTCACCTCCTCCCTCTGTCACTAGTCACTCCCTCCCTCTGTAACTAGTCACCCCTTCTCTCTGTCACCCCTCCCTCCCTCTGTCACTAGTCACCCCCTCCCTCTGTCACTAGTCAACCGTCACTGTGTCACCACCTCCCTCACTGCCACTTGTCACCCCTCCCTCCGTCACTGTGTCACTAATCACTCCCTGTGTCACCCCCACCCTCCCTCTGTCACTGTGTCACTAGTCACCCCTCCCTGTGTCACCCCCTCCCTCTGTAATTGTGTTACCCCCTCCCTCTGTCATTAGTCACCCCTCCCTCCCTCTGTCACTAGTCACCCCACCCCTCCCTCTGTCACTAGTCACCCCATCCCTCCCTCTGTCACTGTGTCACCCCCTCCCTCCGTCACTGTGTCACCCCCTCCCTCCCTCACTCTGTCACTAGTCACCCCCTCACTCTAGTGACAGAGTGAGGGAGGGGGTGACTAGTAACAGAGAGAGGGAGGATGTGACTAGCCACGTGAGGGGGACCCTGAGGGTGGGGGCACCCTTAGGGCACTATAGTGTCAGGAAAACCGCTTTGTTTTCCTGACACTATAGTGATCCTTTAACATTTATTTAATGCACATATATTTGTGCATTCAAAGGGCCTGGGATCTAATTTTGCCCGGGGGCCCCAAAGGCTCTCAGTCCGCCCCTGATGGTGATATATGTGGTAATGCCCACATGTCAAACTATACCCTATAAAGCTTTAGAGCAAGAGAGCATCTCTACCCCTTCCCCCCACCCCCAACATTGTTTCCCTCTCCCAGTTAACCACACCTACCCACAAAATAAGGGCTTATGTTGTTTAAACAAGCCCCAAAATATGAGATGATGAGCAGGGCAACTAGTTCCAAGCTCACACGGCACACAAAAATGTAATGCATGGCTAGCTGTTAACTATCCGGCCCACCCCAAATGGGAGCGGAGGACACTGGCTGGGTGATGCTCCCCAGGTGCCTGGTGGTTACCACCAGGAGGCATGCTAAGACACTATAGAGCATACCCAGCCTACCAGGTACCACAAACGGGGCATTACTCACCACTTATAACAAAGCCATGAATGTCAACTAAAACGCAATATTGTACCACTGCCACAAGGATATATTTTTCAATGCCGCTGAAAACTGTCATCACGTTTTCTGTTTTTATATACCATGTGTAGAACGTGCAATGTCTGTTACTATGTCAATCCAAACCTTTTCATCTCAATAAAAATGAAACATTTAAAAAAAAAGAATCTAACAGAGAGGGAGAGAAGATGAATATGGGAGTGCACCAGATAGACAGTGCAGTAAGTCGTGCATAGCTGGATTAAATGTCTGTAATGAATTTTAAGAATGTTGAGGTTAGAAAAGCACATTATGACGAGAAATCAAGATCTGTGCTGGTTGTAATTACATTTGATTTTTGATCATACAAGTATTGAAACTATGTAAAGTGACCAGAGTTTGATAGATATTTAATGAGCAAGCTTGGGTTTAAGCGAGTTACACTCTACAATAACTGGTCTCTAATATCTTACGTTTCTCTCCAACTAGGGGATCTAAAGCATCTTCTTTTATGGTAAGTATTTTGAGCTGAGCCTAAATAAAAGAACTGTAATTCTTTGTGTACACCAGTGCTATTGCAATGCATAATGCCGAAACACATTGCTAAACCTTCTATTGTACCATGTACTGTCCCTATAGTTAGTCCTTCTGGGCACAGTAGAGGATATGCTAAGCCTTTTGGCTCCATGTTTGCTGTTTACCTTGCACTTTCATTGGAGAGGGCATGGCTCAAAATTTCCACTTGCTACTAGCCTTTGGCAAGTGAAAAATGTAGCCCTGGTGAGTAGGCATTCACTGCTGGTGCATGTGCCATGAGCTGTTTAGACTGGCGATGGTGAGCAACTTTTCGATTGTCTTGTAGTGTAGGTCTTGCAATTTTAAACCATGCATTAATATTTGCCTTATGTCTCATTTTAGGGGAGTTTCGCACAATTTGAGCTGGGATTTCCTGAACTTGCTCCTGATCGGACATCCATTGCAGCAATCTCAGGTTCTTGGTGTTTCCCTCAAACCTGACCGTTTTGTGTTTCTCCAGTCATGTGTTGATCGGTTGCTCCCTGCATTCAGGAAAGCTTGTAGAGCTCTGTATAGCACTAGAAGTAGCGTACTTCAGTCTCTGTGCCTCCTCACTTCTACTTATCAGACCACTGAGATGGACAGCCAAGTCTGTGGATCTCTCTCTTCTATACTTTTTGATCTTCTAACCGACCCATGTAATGTCCCTAATGGAGGAACTGTTCGTACGCGTCCCATAAGGTCACTGACCGTAAGCTGTGATTACACAATGTGGACCAATTCCAGTGAGGTATCTGCTAATGATGTATCCACCTGCAGCGTGAGTGACAAGGATGGGTTTATCCAGTCTGTCTGTGAAAACCAGGCGCTCTTAACTCGTTTGTCCTCTCAGGCAGAAAATAACTGGCTAATGGGGTTCTGTGCATACAATATTAACCTAGATAGCATATGTCACTATACTTCCTGGATAAAGAGGCCTGTCTCGGCCGCTTTAGTTGCATATTGCTGGCTGCACGACCAGGATCAACTTGTACAATTTCTTTGTTCAAATATAACTTTCTTGGAGCAGTTGATGCAGACTCCTGATAATCAGTGGCTTGACCCAATGTGTGAAATTGAACCCACAGTCACCCAAATTACCCCTTCTATTTTAGAGCAGCTCTGCAATTATGGACAGTGGCAGCTTAACCTAGTTGACCCTTCATCGTTGGTCTTCTGTGCCGAAAATGACTTGGGAGACTTCACAAACTTTGTGTGCCAGTCTTCTGATAACCTGCGGCAACTGTTAAACTCCAACTCCAACTCCTGGATTGCTATACTCTGTGACAGTGTCAGTTCTGAAGCTATGACCGTTATAAAGAACTGCAATTACCCAACCTGGCTTGAGGTATCTGACATGGATTATTTGGTATTGACCAGTAAGGTGACTCCATCCATAGTTCTAAACTGCAGTCATATAGATGAAGAACAGTTTTCTGCCTCTGTGTGCAAAAATATCAGCCTGCTACTCATAGTGACGGAGAACACCGAGAACAGGTGGGTAAGAGAATTCTGTGCTGGCCAGCTGGCCATGTCCCAGGACATTTGCAACTACACTGCATGGCACCTAGCTATACCTAACCAAGCAACTGTGGATCTTTGCTGGTTCTTTTATCAGGAGCAACTAAAGTCATATCTCTGCAGCAATAATATTATTCTCCAGATGGTGAATTATAGTATCCCATCAGATTTGAACTGCACCACAAATACTACTAAAGCACCGTTCTGCTCCAACAGCAGTTTAGGGGATATAGCTGCTTCTAGCGTTCCTGTATTACTGTACTGTGCTGTCCAGGATGCTTCCAGTTTTCAGCAATGTGTCTGTAATAATTCCACATTCTTGTCACAACTAATCAATAACATTGAGAACAGCTGGATCTTCACTTTCTGCTCGGCAGGGAACAACAGCCTTGATATCTCTAACAACTGTTCAGGGTGGATATCACGTTTTCTTTCTTCCTCCTGTCCAAATTGTAGCAAAACTGGCCAAGACACAGTGGTCCTTTCCATCTGTAGTGACTTTCATCTTGTCCACAGTCTGGCTGTTCTCTCTAATGATACTAAATACTTAACCCAGTTAATTGTAAATATAATCTGCAAGTATTCGTCATGGGGTGCAACACGTCCCTCCCTGTTCTTAATGTCATATTGTTGGACCTTCGACTTGTTAAACTTTGCTGATTATTTTTGCAATAAACAAGACATTTACCAGGAAATTATAACAGACCCAACATTGAGTCAGATTCCATTAACTTGCCACTCATACAAAACATGTAGATATGCAGATTGGAGCCCTGGAGGACATATGTGGTTAGGCCCTGTTAATATGTCCACAGTGATTTTCTGTATTAAAGAAGATTCAATGAACTTTTTGGCAGCTGTGTGCAATAATCCATGGATTCTGCGTGAGATCGTCAATGTGTCAGCCATCACCTGGACACTTAGCTTTTGTTACAATGTATCTAGCTCTATAGTCTTATCTCAAGTTCTAACATGGAATGTCTGCAATTGCTCACATGTCCCTGACTTTGCTTTACTTTTCTGTTGGCTGTATGACCAAGCAAATTTCTTCAGTAATGTTTGTGCTGATTCCTCTTCTCATCATCTTATTCAAACACCCCCCAGATATGTATGGATAGAATTGGTTTGCCTATCCTCCCTTCCCTCTGTTGGACAGAATTACTCAATGATCCAGTGTCAATATGAGAAATGGGATCCATCTCAAGTGGACATTTCTTTGTTAAGGTTTTGTGCTAGTAACGACCTTCAGAACCTAAATAACATCTTCTGCAATCATACTTCCGATTTTACGCAACAAAACAGTACCATACTCAGTTCTTTTTGTGTGCCAGGACACAAACCATGCTCTTACCAAAGTTGGCAGGGAAATTACATTCACCCAGTTGTAGTGAAGTTTTGCTGGATTTCTGATCAACTGACATTTTTATCAGGAGTTTGTGAACAGTCATATCTCATGGCTTTATTATTACAAGATCCTAAAAATTCATGGCTCAGTATTGTGTGTGGGGTAGATGGAGGCAATATAGAGGAGCTGGTGAAAGTGGTGTGCAGATATGAAGAATGGCCATCACTGGATGCAGTTCCATCTCCCATGTTAGCATTTTGTCAAACCTATAACCAAGATGGCTATCAACACAGCATCTGCAGCAGCCAGGATAATGGCACCTGCAATCATTCTGGTGGATTATGGTGGGATCAAGATATTGTATGCAACTACTCCAGTTGGTGGACTGGAACCATAGATGCTGATAACATTATCATGTGCTGGATCTTTGATAGAGTTAATTTTACTACCTATGTATGTGCACAGTTGAACCTCATATATAAGCTATCTAATGATCCTACCACTGCATGGGTTGTGGAAATTTGCTCAATTAATTCTTCAATTAATGACACAATGCCATGTTTATCGGTAGCAGACAAAACACAGTTACAATGGCAATGTGATGCTAATCTCAGCACAGTGTGTCCTGGACAAGGTCTTACCATTTTAAATTGCCTCCAGCTCAGTCTGTGTTCTCTACAGAATGCAGGCCACTCTCTGGACATTCCGAGTGCCTCAATGCTATATACAAAGTCTGTAGACCTCAGCGTTATTTTTCTTCTTCTGCTAGAAGAGATGGGAATGTTGAACATCTCCAGGCCCGAGTTGCTGAGGACAAATACTTTGCGTGTTATAAATAATCTCCTACGCCTTCAACATTTTGGAAATGATCAGAAGACAGAGCTTCTACAGACGTATGGGGTATGTTCATAGTATGTGAAAAAAAAAATTATACAGTGTTATTTCTAAGACCCCCTGATAAATATTAGTTCTTAGGACCCACAAAGAAAATGTTATGGGCAAAAAACAACAACAACAAAAACAGGGAAACAAAGGGCAGTATTGTAAGAAGCAGCTTTGATACCTGTAACTGACTTGTTTGCTTAAAGTGTCAGATGTATATTCATCGGAATTAAAAATTAATTAGCTAGAACGTAAGCACTGGTAATTATGAAATACATTTCCAGCAAAGAAGGAACAGAGCTTTCTTAAAACTACATTCATCATATTACTAGTAATCATTTTAATATGTGCACCTGATTCCCTCTGTTCTAGTAGGAGGCACATTGACAGGTGAACCTACAGAAACCTGCATTATTTGCTCACTGGACTCACAAGCAGACATTGCAAAATAGTAAACAAACTGTGATCAGCAGTATTAACCTGGAGTATTAACCAGAGATGTAGGGGATATTTATCAAAGTGTAGCTGACAACTTCACGTCTACATTTTGTTTTTTGTTTTTGTGCAATTTTGTTTATCTGTCAGATTTATTTGTACATTTTTGCTTTTTTAAGCCTTAATGGACATTTTTTTTTTCTTTGATGCAATGCCACGTTTTACGACAAAAAAACTGTTTTATTTCTCTATTTTTTATTTTATTATTCTTTATTTATGTCGTGCATGGATTGACAAACAGAGTTGCACAGCCACAATAGCTGATGCAATCTTAGCAATAAACAATGGTGAACAGCAGTGTGGCTTTATGTACAGTGCACATTTTCTTTTTTCTTAAACAGTAGAGGATTATCTGATGAGCTGGAAATATATGTCTAGATTGCGCATATATTGCATATTTACCATAGGATGTACTGTCTAGACTGAAAGAAAATTATAGCAAAAAAATAAGAAATAGATTGAAATACACCACCAGTAAAAAATTACCTCGGCATTCATGAGACATATTAGTAAATTAGTAATAACGATTAAGCCTAACAACAATTTTGTAGAAAAAACATGAATTAGTCAAGATAAGGTAGTTGGTTAAAATAGGGGCACATTGTTAATTTATACATCATGCAGGCTAAACAGGCTAGACAGTATAAGTCTGGAGTAACTAGTGAGGGGAAGTTGCTAAGCTTGGTCGTAGACCTGATGACATGAGTGGCAATTTAAACAAGGCAGGAGTATTTACATCTTACATGCACATTTTACGTGTTAGGTTATGGTCTAAGCATTAATAGATGAGAGCATGGGCAGACAAATCATGGACATAAATGGGAAAATTATAAAAATGAAAAAAAATAAAAAAAATGGTGAAAGATAAGCTGCAGCAAACAATATGTCAGCTGTGTAGCCTGGTGTATGCTCAGTTTTTAATTATAAACCAGTATTGTTCATTGCCACCTGCGTGTGGAACGAGAGTCCAGGTATTGTGAGCTGGGTCGTCGGCCGTGGGCCCCTCGTGCTAGTCCAGGCTGTGTCAACCGATCCCTGCTCTGGAGGCCCGGTCTGCATGCCCAGGGGATTATTTCTCTATTTTAAAGCCACTGTGAATTTAGTGGTCTTCTCATATAAACATTTCTTTGAAAACTATACAATCATCAAAAAATATACATTATAAGTCACTTTAGTCAATTTTAGTAAACACCTTTTGTAGTAAATGCAATAAAATAATGGCAGAGTTTTTACAGTAACTTTTCAGAATACTTTCAGAATATCCCCCATAGTCTTTCCAAATTCCTTCGCCACATAGGACGTGACTTGAAGGTTAAAAAGAAAGTCGCAGGTGTGCAACCATTGTAATATGAATCATCTTGCTGCCTTTTTATTTATTTGAGATATTGGGGTATATTGGAGCTATATCTTTCTCCCCAGGAATTGTGCTAATTACATATTCTTCTCCATACGTGTGGCATTCAGATTGTCTAAAATGTTCTTATATACACTCTTTAAATATATAAAGTGTCAAGTGCAAATTAATTTGTTTTATTATGACTTTTATTTTAATTAATTTGCAACTGACCAACAAAAAAAGTTCACAAGTACATTGTTACATTGGGTAGTAATCTGGAAGGGCTAAAATCCACTTGAAGGTGTCTTGAACGATAAGTGTTGTGAATGATTGGATTTTTCCCTCTAAATGCCCCCAGATTGGCTGGGCTACTTTAAAATCCGACTTTTTCCAGAGATGAGAAAAAGGCAATCTAGGCTCAGCCAAGCAACAAACAATATTTTTGACTGAGTAAAAAAAAAAACACAGTGAATCTCCCAATCCATCAAGGTTTTTTTTTGTGCTTGACAGGTTAGAAGTTTCCCAGGCAACCTGGCACACACCAACTAAAACCTACCGTACTTGACAATAATAATCCTGGCACATAACAGGGAATCTGAAACCTCAAGACTCATGTTTTCCAGTTTCATTCATCTATCTGATATAAGTGTACAAGGTCATCATCATCTTATGTGTTTTAACCATCTGAGTGCAATCAAACATAAAAAAATATATAATAATAAATAAAGTGATGTGCATATGTGTATAGTTTCAGATATTTATATTGTATATATTTGAAAATGCACAAATTTGCACTCCATACATATTTTAAGTACGTCACTTTATTTGTTATTTTATTATTAAGACAATCCATACAAGGTTATTTACTGAAGTGAAAATTCCATGTAATTTCAAAGTGAATTTTAAATATAAGGCAAGAGTTGCCAAACTGAAATCGTAGCTGACTTAAAGAATGTTTCCATTTTGGCTATTTTCACATTAAATTTGACATTCACTTTTATATCTCACTTAGGTATATAAATAACTCTATTATTGGTACTGGAGATACTTTTGGCACTTTATACAAGATTTCAAGAGCGTCATACTTTATTAGTTCCATTTGTTGAATTAAACATTAGACCTGTGACCATTGGATGAGATTCTGATGGACTGAACCATGTAAATTTCATATACTTTTATATGTAACTGGGCTTTTATTCTTCTGAACAGTAAACAAATGAGATGATTATTGCAAGTAAGCCCTGTGAAGTCCATATCTTCTAATGTCAGGGATTCACAAAAAGCATGTATTGAATGTATATACCACAAAAGAAGCTCAAGGCATATCATGGGGAAGCTGTACAATAGTTATACTCTATATACTAAGAATGGACATGGTCTATATAAATCCCGGGCATCTGCTTTCAACCAAGTCTGAGAACCCATGTTGATTGCCTGAGATTTATAAGACTGAAAAGCCATAACAATCCAAACCTGACATATGTAGAGATTTGAATGTAGATATTGATCCTACTTAATCTGTAAGTATTTATTTACAGACTACCCTACTGCAGATTGCAGGGGAGCAAGCTTCACTGGATTCTTGGCTGCTCATTCAGGTAAAAATGTAATACTGACAAATATCATCACAGAGAATGTAATGCATCATGTTACCCTGCCATCTGATATCACTCTTTTTCTAATGTTTCAGGAATTTTTCACACTGCCTCTATCAAACATGACCATTTCCATTTTCAGACTCAGCCCTGAGGCTGCCAAGAGCTTCCTCAACATCTTGGTCCAGAACTGGACAGTCTTTAAGGTACCTGGTTCGAAATAAAAGACTTATATGCTGTAAATGTGTTATCATAAAACATATGGTTTGCAGGAGAAGGAGACACTGATTGTCCTTTTCTGCTCAAAGCCTTGTACATTGCGTTAAATTGCTTCAATACAGTGTGGTATCTCAAGCTCCTTCTTAGATAATTCT
This sequence comes from Pelobates fuscus, assembly GCF_036172605.1. NCBI lineage: Eukaryota > Metazoa > Chordata > Amphibia > Anura > Pelobatidae > Pelobates > Pelobates fuscus. The sequence continues at coordinate 295,630,057 of NC_086319.1, forward strand.
AGGTTCTGCTGAAGAGGGCTCTCTTCAGCAGAGGATTCCAACACACTATCAATGTGTTCCTCTCAGAGTTCTTGACTTCAAATCTGTTTGGCATTCAATTGAAATGTTACATTTTCCCTCTTGTGCCTATTCTCACTCCTGCTGTTTCCACTTCTTGCTTTGAACTCTCTCAGTTTTAGTTTTTTTGACTCCTAATTCTGAACCTCACTCTGTTCTTCCCGCAGGTACCTGATCAATATTTGTCATCTTTGGTGTCAACAATGCTAAAGGCTCAGGTAACGGCTAATCCTGAACTCTTCGCTGATCTTGTTCCAGTTTTAAGTTACCTGGATCCCATTGAGATGATCAGACACCTCCCCCCCATGCAAGACAACAAGGCGGTGTATGTGTGTCTATACTACATTCAGTCCTCTCCTTCTCTCTTAAACTCGTTGATTAATATTGGAAGTGCGTCTAGCTACAGTCATACTTCCCAACAAGTGTAAATGTGACATTGTAATGTAGAAATCTTGTATTTCAATTAGGACATGACACGCAGCCAGCGTGTTCTGTATGTTAGCATAACGATCCATGTTCAAGATCACACTGATACAGACATACACACAATATATAGCACAACTGGATTCCACCTCAAGACATGTAATACTTGGATTTTTACATTTACCACATTTATTTTATGTAATCCATAATAATGATTTGATTGCCATTCACTGTTAATATATCATGTATAATGATGTTCTGCACAGATCTTCCATTTTCTTTTCTGACTCAGGCCATGCTCTGTTTTAGCCATGTCCTGTGCCGGGGTAGGCAACCTTCGGCACACTATATGTTGTGGACTACACCATTATGGCTGCGATAGCATTATGGGACATGTAGTCCACAATATCTGGAGTGCCAAAGATGCCTATCCCTGTCCTATGCTAATGCTAATTTAGGATTCCCAATCTCTCTTGTGTTTAGTCTCCAGGCCATTGGAAGTGTGTCTGGCTTCTTCTCCGTTGATCATAGACTGGCTCTCGGTATATGGCTACGTAGATCTCGTGTCTTTAGTAACATCTCCAACCTTTCAGATTCATTCATACAAAAGGTTGGAGACCTCCTTCCACTGCTCCCACTGACTGTGTTCCAGCAGCTGAGCACATGGCAGGTAATAGTGAGTGCATGTATGGTGCAGAGCACAGTGGTGATGAGAATAGACATATGTTGAAAGACTGAGAGGGTCAGAGCGAGAGGTATATTTCTGATATGTGCATGTTTACTGAGTTTATATCTGTTCAGTGAGTGAGCTCAGCTAGGTGACTTGTGTTAAAATGTATAAAGTGTGTATGTTGGTATATAGAAAGTAAAACAGTGTGATTTCAGGGCCTAAGGCCACAGGCACACCATGTTCTATAACTATTAGACAGCACAATGCTAGGTGACACACAATGACAATTCTTTAATTGCATGTAGATTGACATAATCCTAAAGACTGTGGAATTTTGAGTTTAGCGTTCCTGATCTAGCTGTAGAGATAGCTGTACTGTTTGTACGTACATTCTAACACTCACTAACAATGCTAATACCATCTTATCTTCTGTTTTTCTCCCTATGAAATCACATGCAAATCAGCATTTCACCCTGTAATCCTGGTATCTGACATATCCCTGTTCTGACTAGTTTTCTATCACCAGCCCATGTATTCTTCTCTTTATTGCTTCCATCCCTGCTTTTCTCTCTTTCTTCACCACTCTAGCTCTGTCCTTGCCTGGGTAAATAAAGGGATAAAAAGCCTTTATTTACTTACCTGATCCCAGAGCTGATGTCACGACTCCTCCTTCGACTGCCCGCGATGAGCAGGCGCTATTGTGCATGCGTGGGAAATGCCACGCAGGCCTTATACCTCTAAATCTGATGCTGGAGGTCCTCATGCATAGCGTGAGGAGGTCCAGCGTCAGATATCGGACCAAAAGTCTGTTTCGATTCAGGAATCCCTCTAGTGGCTGTCTGTCTGACAGCCACTCTGGGCAGACATAGAGCTGCAATGTAAGCATTGCAGTTTCTCTGGAACTGCTATGTTTTACATTGCAGCACTAAGTGCAAAAGAGACACAGCACCCAGACCACTTCAATGAGCTGTAATGGTCTAGGTGCCTGCAGTGTCCCTTAATGATATTGGTGTATGACTACTTAGTTCTCTCTTTCTTTGTTAGGTCCTTTCTTTCTCTACATTTGTCCTTGATATTCCTATACCTGGATCACGCCATTGTTTTTTTTCCAAACTCTTTCTATGTATTTTTCTAATTCCCTATTTGCATTTACTTTGTATCAGGTCATGCTTATTCTCCCCTCACTCCCTGTGGATTTATCTCCATCCTATCAAAGGGTTGTTGCCAACAGAGTGCTTCAGGAGTCAAATATAACAGCGAAGGATGTGGAGTTGTAAGTGGAATCTTCGAATCGAACAGGGTGACACAATGACATGCTTCAGCTTAGCCTTGCTGTTTGTTGCTATGTGACACTGAGCTGACATGGACATTCTTTCTTCTCAGAATGGGAGCTTGTGTGTGTCAGGCGAATGTGCAGGACCTCACACAGCACAACTGGGATTTGGAGACCTTCTCGGTGCTGAAAAGGAATCTCTTACAGTGTGTGAAAAGGGGTGACCTTTATCCAAATGCCAAGGTACAGTTTGAAAGAATAGCGGTGCAGTGGTGCGAGTAGAGAGGAGACACGGAGCAGGGCTTCAAAGAGCAGCAATCATACGCAATTGTAGGAGACCAGGAAACATTATCACGGAGAAGAAATTAAGGAGCAGGTGGACTGGTCCTGGTCATGATTACTAAAGATAATGATGCTGCATCTTCTCTCTTAAAGGGACAATCAAATCATCATAACAACTTATGTCTCATTGTGCACAATTAATTCTAACAGCATTGATTTGTAATATTTGCTTGAGCTATCAGAAGAAGAAGTTAAACTTCCTTCTCAGCCTGTATAAACATTTGTTTAGCATATAATTGCCCTTTGCTGCTGTAGGTTTAAATCCACATCTGGTAGTGTCAGAATGTATTGATAATGTCCCCTGATTTAACCCCTTAAGGACCAAACTTCTGGAATAAAAGGGAATCATGACATGTCACACATGTCATGTGTCCTTAAGGGGTTAAAGTCGATTCATTTAGAAACAGTCTGATGTAATCAGGGAAGAGACACAGTTTATATTACATCATCCCAAAATAGTTGGCATTATATTAGGGAATGGAGCCAAGACACTCTAGGCAACATAACCACTACAGTGAACTGCACATATTTGTAATGTGTTGTCATTATAGAGGAAATTACTAGCCTGGATTGTATTCCAGGATGTTGCTAGATGGTTACACCAAGCAACATTTAAAACAACTTTTCCAGCAACTCGGCTTGATTCCATGCAAGGAATTTAAAGGACAAGAGCCTAAATGGGCTGACTGTTTGAATACTGCCATAGGACTAGGTGAATATTAGGTCTCCATGGAGAATACAAACTGTCACTAGAGATAACAGGATTGTTGAAGTGTTGGGGAAGACAATGATTGATTGATTGATCAATCTATTGCAAAAAATAAATAGTAGAGATACATAGCGAGATATAAGCACAGTAAGTGAGTTTGTAAGAAAGATAAAGACTAGAGAATGATTTTGGAGATTCTGGAGAATAGAAAATAGAGAATATGTCAGTAGTTGTGGTTCTGGAAAGTTTGTTTCCATTACTGATTTTCTTTCATTTCTGCAGATGCTGGACTTCTTGTCTGGTGACGTGCCCTGGCGGGAGGCCTTGTCTATCAGTTGGCAGTCACTTGCTGATTTGTCACCTCTATTGCCAGCTTTTGGATATGCCTACCTGCAAACCCTGCACCAAGAGCAGCTGTTACCTGCATTATCTGAGATAGGCACTGTAACATTGACACCAACACAGGTATGGACACATTGTACTTATATAATCCAATATTGAGCCAACAAGGGGAGGAATAAGCTTTCTAACAGTGCAATCCCTGTTAGCCCACTAGCAATTTATGGAGAGTGAGAGGGTGTGTGTGAGTGTGTGTCTGCGTGTATCCGTGTGTGTGTGCCAAGGCAGAGAAGACATTTATTTGGATGAGCAGGAAACAACCGCCCTCTGCAATAATTTGCCTGAATAACTTTTGTCCGTGTTTTGCTTCAGTGTATTTTCAATGGAGAAAATTGGGTGGAGGGTGGAGATTCAATGGAATAAGCTTTTAATTTTTTTTTCAAAACTTAATGTTAATAAAAAACTTTGTATGCATATTATTTAAACGACCGCTCTCTCTTCCAGGCTCGGGCACTTGTTCAGAAAATCCAGGATAACGGAGGAGTAAGTAGATGGCCATATTTATTAAACGCATCTCTGGTAGTAAAACTTCTGAATCCTGAAAATCCTCATTGTACGTAATCTTAACTTGTTAGGTTGCCACTTGCCAGTGTCCAAAAGACATAATTGAAGTATTATGTTTACTGATCCCTATATTTAACTAGAAATGTATGAGAGGTGGGAAAAACAAAACACTGTAGAAATCCACAACACTTTATACTGCAGCAGGGCACCTGGTCAATCATTATTATTATTATTATAAACTCTGTCCTTTGCACCTGGCAGTCAGCATACAGAATCGAGACTACAGGATAAATGAAACAATGTTTGTTGGTATTATTTTCATTAGCGGTGGCTTTGCCCTGATTGATTAGAATTGTAATGTAATTTTACAAATCTTTAATATAAGTTTAAAATAAAACAGAGTATTACATAAAAAAGGTTAACACAATTTATAGATGATTTTCAATGTTTTAGTAATTTATGTAATTTCTAGGTGAGTGACTGTCCCCTTTAAAAACATGACGCAATCAGAGAGGTACAGCCACCACCGTTGTACAGGGTGCAGACCGAGTACTGATATATATATATATACAGTTGCAAGAAAAAGTATGTGAACCCTTTGGAATGATATGGATTTCTGCACAAATTGGTCATAAAATATGATCTGATCATTATCTAAGTCACAACAATAGACAATCACAGTCTGCTTAAACTAATAACACACAAAGAATGAAATGTTGCCATGTTTTTATTGAACACACCATGTAAACATTCACAGTGCAGGTGGAAAAAGTATGTGAACCCCTAGACTAATGACATCTCCAAGAGCTAATTGGAGTGAGATGTCAGCCAACTGGAGTCCAATCAATGAGATGAGATTGGAGGTGTTGGTTACAGCTGCCCTGCCCTATAAAAAACACACACCAGTTCTGGGTTTGCTTTTCACAAGAAGCATTGCCTGATGTGAATGATGCCTCGCACAAAAGAGCTCTCAGAAGACCTACGATTAAGAATTGTTGACTTGCATAAAGCTGGAAAGAGTTATAAAAGTATCTCCAAAAGCCTTGCTGTTCATCAGTCCACTGTAAGACAAATTGTCTATAAATGGAGAAAGTTCAGCACTGCTGCTACTCTCCCTAGGAGTGGCCGTCCTGTAAAGATGACTGCAAGAGCACAGCGCAGACTGCTCAATGAGGTGAAGAAGAATCCTAGAGTGTCAGCTAAAGACTTACAAAAGTCACTGGCAAATGCTAACATCCCTGTTAGTGAATCTACAATACGTAAAACACCAAACATGAATGGATTTCATGGGAGGATACCACAGAGGAAGCCACTGCTGTCCAAACAAAACATTGCTGCACGTTTACAGTTTGCACAAGAGCACCTGGATGTTCCACAGCAGTACTGGCAAAATATTCTATGGACAGATGAAACCAAAGTTGAGTTGTTTGGAAGAAACACACAACACTATGTGTGGCGAAAAAGAGGCACAGCACACCAACATCAGAACCTCATTCCAACTGTGAAGTATGGTTTGGGGCTGCTTTGCTGCGTCAGGGCCTGGACGGATTGCTATCATCGAAGGAAAAATTAATTCCCAAGTTTATCAAGACATTTTGCAGGAGAACTTAAGGCCATCTGTCTACCAGCTGAAGCTTAACAGAAGATGGGTGTTGTAACAGGACAATGACCCAAATCATAGAATTAAATCAACAACAGAATGGCTTAAACAGAAGAAAATACGCCTTCTGAAGTGGCCCAGTCAGAGTCCTGACCTCAACCCGATTGAGATGCTGTGGCATGACCTCAAGAAAGTGATTCACACCAGACATCCCAAGAATATTGATGAACTGAAACAGTTCTGTAAAGAGGAATGGTCAAGAATTACTCCTGACCGTTGTGCACGTCTGATCTGCAACTACAGGAAACGTTTGGTTGAAGTTATTGCTGCCAAAGGAGGTTCAACCAGTTATTAAATCCAAGGGTTCACATACTTTTTCCACCTGCACTGGGAATGTTTAAATGGTGTGTTCAATAAAAACATGGCAACATTTTATTCTTTGTGTGTTATTAGTTTGACCCCTTAAGGACCAAACTTCTGGAATAAAAGGGAATCATGGCATGTCACACATGTCATGTGTCCTTACGGGGTTAAGCAGACTGTGATTGTCTATTGTTGTGACTTAGATGATGATCAGATCACATTTTATGACGAATTTGTGCAGAAATCCATATCATTCCAAAGGGTTCACATACTTTTTCTTGCAACTGTATAAAACTTCCAAGGATTCCTTGCACTCTGGGCTCCACTCTGGGTCTTTGATCCTGAGGAAAGTTCCCAACCGGGACTGAAACGTCGATCCACATGTTTTAATCATGTTTCAATCATTTTTCAATAAAGTAAGGAACTTTTAATCTTTGAAAGACCGTGAGTGCTAGCCTATGTGTATTTGAACTATCTATCTGTCTATCTATCTATACATATATATATATATATACACACAAAATAATCAATAAAGGTGCACTCCTGGGCTTGATAACGTGCTACTGGTTTATTGTGCAAAATAAAGGATTGTGTAGTAGCTCCGCCCTAACCGAACCGTTCCATTTCCAATGGCCCTACATCTGAAGCAGGGCCCTGAATGGATCGGTACGGTTCGCTTGTATGGACTACTTTCATAATGGAAACACCCAAAATAGCGAACCGTACCGAACCGAACCGAACCGATCCGCTCAGTGGAAACGAGGCACAAGTTCCCCCTTAGACAGTATCCTCTCGCGCAAGCTGCTGCAGTCAGAGCGTTGCAGCAGGTTGCCTTGGCATCACTCTGCGCGTCTGCAATGCATGCTGGACCCGCAAAAGAAGGAGAAGACTGGCTACTGAAGGTAAAAGGTTAAAAGGTGAGACTCTTGGTCGTGCTGTGCCACCGGACCACAAGGGAATCAAGTGTTCCCCCTCTCTCGCCATCGGTAAGAGGCAGGGGGGAATAAAATATAATTATTAAATTTTAAAAAAACCTGCTCACCCCTCCACAGCCCTTATCTAACATCACAAACACACAATGCATCCACTGCACAAACACAGACACATGCATCCACCACCCACACTGTATACACTACACACACTGCATCCACTACATAAACACACAAACTGCATCTACTACACAAACACAGTCACTACATCCACTACGCGCACTGCATCCTCTTTAGACACCGACTGCATTCACTATACACACACTCTACATCCACTATGCACATAAACTCTACAGCCACTATAAACACAAACTGCATTAAATTTACATATCCTTGTGGGCTTACATGGGGGTTGGCCCTGTTGGCAGACTTGGAGGCCAGTCCTGGGGGCCCAGGCCTTGACCTGGTAAGGGGCCCCAAAATTTCTAAAGGCTACCCTGGTTGCGGAGATTGGTCTCAGCTGTATGATTGTGAAGCTGACGGTGCATAGTGCAACCTGAGCCCGCTCTGCAGTGATTTGTAAAAATCACACATCTGTAAGTCAGCATCTCAAATCTGTCATGCAGGCAGCTGGATTTCTTAGTTCTGGCTGTTTAATATACATTTTGATCACATATATCATGGACTGGATTCTCTCTTCCCAGGAGAGAAAGCCAAGCTAAAGGTAAGTACTATCTGTTAATAAAAAACAAAGAAAAGAGTCACAGTATCCCAAATCCTTGTGCATGTTTAAATAAATTGAGTTTTGTAATTCCACTCCAATGGCCATTAGATGTAAGCCCATCTGCCACATCAAGGGATTTAGGATAGTGTGCGAGTGACAGTTTTTTGTTTTTTATTGTCTTTATTGGGGCTGGTGTGTACTATGGTCCTTGTTGCCGCCCAAGAGTAGTGAGAGCCTGAGCGCTGAACTTATTTTTGTGTATTTGTATGTACTGTCTGTTACCAGTTTGCAGAGCAATTATACTCTGTGCTAAATTAGATCATAACTATACACTCCCAAGTATCTCTGTCTAGGAGGGACAGTCACTGCTTTGGGTCCAGATCCCTCTGTCCCTCTCTTCTATCCCAATGTCCTTCTTTTCTAGGAGTTTTATGTTGTTGGTGTGTCTGAATTTATTCAGAGCTCCGCAGCAATAGCAATGTGTCTTTAACCCCTTCAGGATGGAGTCAATAGTGCACGTTCTGATCAAAACAAAATGTAAACAAAAACTGGAATTTGACTATATGTCTGTTCAACCGTAATTCACCTCTTTCAGATTAAGTGCACCCACACTTATTATATATCATTTTGTTCAGGAGAAACTGGGCTTTAATTTCTCATGAACTATTCATAATAGAAGCATAATTTATTATGAATACATTTTAAAAAAACTGTGAGAAATTAAGATTTAAAAAAAAAATTGTAGACATTTTAGCTTTAAATGTCATAATACTGTTAGCTTTAACTGCAATAAAAAAAAAAAAAACATATTTGGATTCAGCAAAGTCTCACGAGTACAACAATATATATATATATATATATATACATATATATATATATATATATATATATATATATATATATATATATATATATATATAGAATGTCATTCTAAGTGTATTTTGTTACCAATATATATATATATTAATAACAAAATACAGTTAGAATGAGATTACATATGTATATATAATTTATTTTATTATTATATTTATTTAAAATTGTAATTATACTTGTATATATAAATATAAAATATATATAGATGTATTATATATATATAATATATATATATATATCTTATATATATGTAACATCATTCTAAGTGTATTTTAATACTATATATGTACTTATATTAACATTAAAATACACTACACATGACGTTACATATATATAAGATGTATATATATTATATATATAATATATTTTTTTATATATATATATATATATATATATATATATATATATACTTTTAATTTATTTTAAACATGCTTAATAATTTTTTTTTCATACTTCCCACCAGCAGGGGGACTGTCTGACAGCTCAGACAGTCCCCCTGCTGGCAGATCCACAGCCAGTTACAGGGGGCCAATAATAATAACAGTGCTAACCAAGGAAATGTTTTATATAATTTATTTTGTAGTGTATAGTAATGGTTTAGCTATATAATGCATTACAAATGTGGGGGATTTTTACCTCATAGTTTCTGATAAAACATTTAGCAAGAGCACAGGCTTACTAAATGAATATGGCAGTAACAAAGACCAGGTAATACACATGACAGAAGCCAAGAGTGGCTACGGCACATGGCAGGATGTCTCCATATAACCTGTTTCTGTCTGCTGCAAAGTGCCATGAAAATTCCACATGTGCAGTTCTGCAGAATCTAATATTTGAATAAATTGTAAAAAAAACATAATAAACATGTCCACAGTATGTATCTCATTTCTACAGGTCCCGAATGCAGCATGGTCAAGCATGGGTTCCCTTGTGTTGGGGTTGAGTCCTATTTCTCTTCAGCAGTTACCCACCAATCAGCTTTTAGATCTTTTACCAGCCTTATCCGATCATGCAGAATCACTAAGTGGTGCACAAGTGCTGGCTGTTTTTCGGAACCTGTGGGTATGTTTATATGCGTGCTTTATGAATTTATTTAATACATCTCCATTAGACTTATGCATTCATTTTCAGCCGAATTACAGTTCGTCTAGATTTAGGTTGAATGTTGCGTTGTTCTTATTCCGTAAACTCTGAAGTGCCGTGTGTAACCGAACAATGACTCATGCAATGGACAATTATGCTCATTTGATTTTTGGTTCGGAGTTCTCTCCATGGATCTAGAAAAATAAACAATGGATGGGGGAAAACATTATTCTATTCACAGATCAAATTAGAAATCACCAATAGAGGGGAAAAAGAGAATCAGTAAAACAAAAAAATCTATATTTATATATTTTTTTAAAATATCTTATATATAAATATGTAAATATTTTTACTGTTCCTTCTACTTTTCCCTCAATTTATTCCCTACTTAATCAGTGCACTGCAAAATATATGCATAATATTTATATTATTTATGTTTTGGGGTACACTGATTGACAATTTTTGTGCAATATTTGGACGTTCTGACCCGTCATATGGACAACTATCCAAAGACCCGAACTAAATCTTATTTTCTATTGAAGTAATTTGAACACTGAATTTTTACATCATGTAAGCATGTAAGCTCATCGAGCAGGGCCCTCAACCCCCTCTGTTCCTGTACGTCCAGTGGTCTGATCTCAATTATGTGTCTGTTAGTCCACCCATTGTACAGCGCTACGGAATTTGTTGGCGCTATATAAATAGTAAAAATAATAATAATGTAACAAGTCTAATCTCCAATATACTGATCACTTCCATATACCACATCACCTGCAGTCTTTAGTAAAGCGTAGCACATTAGAGGGATCAGAGACATCTGTGGCAGAAAATAATAGTTCTGCAAAAACACATGTAATTCTCCTTTTAACCTAAAGAGAGAAAACATATTAGGAAAGAACACATACAGGGGTTATATCTTAAATTTTAAAAAGAGAATCTGGGGCAGGGCCTGACTGCTGAGCGAGCAAGGATGGGCTGCATGGGCTCCTCAGCTACAACTCTAAAGGGAGCATATAGTTACAGTAATATTGCTATTTTAAGCGACTGTTTTCTTACCAAGGGTTTAGAGAGAGACTCTGATTAGTATAACTCGCACCAGTGATCGGTTTATTTGGTGTTCCCCTAGATAGCCTCAACGTTGGCCTATTGACCTACTTGAGGTCGGGAACGTGGCCGATTCCCTGCTCCTGCATAGCTTTGGTGTTACAGCTGACCCTGTACCCCCATCCCTTTTTGGACTAGTAGGGGTCATCCCGGTACCCACTGGAGGGGATTTCAGCTCATATGGATGAAGAGACTTTGCTTATTCTATGTACACACATTTTAAAGGCATATAAAATAGCAGCTGCCAATTGCCAAACCTATACATCTTCTGCTCATTTGGCAATCTTCATGGGATGACTAATTTACTCAAGCTTTTGAGGCTCTTTGCGACTTTTGGGCAGGGCTGAACCAGCACTAACACACCACAAAGTTGACTTCTAATAGGGCTGGAAGTATTCAGAAACCCACATCTTCTCAACCACACAAGCTGTCAAGTCTGAGATACCACTTAGCTGGGCTTCGAGTCTCTGGAGGGAGACTTCCTCGACATTGCCCAACAATGGGGTCCTGCGTGGCTGCTGTTGCCTTCAGTTCCATCACAGAGAAATACATGGGCCTCTACCAACTAGGACACTCAAGTCAGATCCGTGGTCCAATATTGTCATCTTGCATATGGTCATTGGGCTGGTGGTTCAGATGACGTCTGCCGTCTATGCCTTTGAAGAGTTTGACAGGGTTGCTATATTTTCCCAGAGGTTGGTGTGGGGATGAAAAATGTCTGTTCTTGTGTCTGTTACAGCCTTTACGTATATTCTGAGACTGAGGGTGCTATGACATGCCTCCTATGTTTTTGTTTTAAGCTGAGTGTACTAGATCGTATTAGTTTTGTTTATTCTCTGTTTTATTGTCTTACACTAGTCTCATATGTTCATATGTTCCCTTCAACGGCATACATATGTATTACTTACTAAGCAAAGTTACTGATAAGCACTATATAATTTAAAACTTGTGCAGCTCTCTTGACATGTGCCATCCTTGCAGGGCTGGTGCAAGGATTTCTGCCGCCCAAGGCAAAGATCCATTTTGCCGCCCCTCATGTCACTCACTCACTGACAGACACACACTGGCAGACACACAAACACACTCTTACTGACACACATACACACACACACACACACACACACAGAAACTCACTAACATACACTCACTGAAACACACATACACACACACACACAGAAACTCACTAACAAACATACACTCACTCACTGACAGACAGACAGACAGACACACACACACACACACATACACAGACACTTACTGACAGACATACACTCACTCACTGACAGACACAATCACACACTCACTGACAGACATACACTCACTCACTGACAGACACACATGAACACACATGCACACACACACACACACACACACACACACAGACACTTACTGAGAGACATACACTCACTCACTGATATACACAAACAGACAGACACTCACTAACATACATACAGTAACTGAGACACACACACACACACACACACAGAAACTCACTAACAGACATACACCCACTCACTGACAGACAGACATACACACACACACACACTGACACTTACTGACAGACATACACTCACTGACAGACAGACAGACACACACACACACACACAGGCAGACACTCACTGACAAACACACACACACACACACTGACAGTCAAACACTCACACACTCACTGAAAGACAAACACACACACACACAGGCAGACACTCACTGACAGACACACACACACACACACACACACAGGCTGACACTCACTGATAGACACACACATACACACACACTGACAGTCAAACACTCACACACTCACTGACAGACAAACACACAAACACACACAGACAGACACTCACTCACTCACATACATACACTCACTTACTGACATACACACACAGACAGATAGACACTCACTGACATGCATAAACTCACTCACTCACAAACAGAGAGACAGACACACACACAGACACTCACTGACACATACACTCACTCACTGACACACACACTCACTCACACACATACACAGACAATTACTGACAAACATACACACATAAACTCACTCACTGACAGACACACACACACATACACACACACTTACTGACAGACATACACTCACTCACTGACAGACACACACTCACTCACTGACAGACAGACACACGCACACACACACACAGACACTCACTTACAGACATGCACTAATTCACTGAGAAACACATGCACACACACAGACACTCACTGACAGAAATACACTCACTCACTGATATACACAAACAGACATACATTCACTAACATACATACAATAACTGAGACACACACACTCAGAAACTCACTAACAAACATACACTCACTAACAGACAGACGCACACACACAGACACTCACTGACACACACAGGCAGACACTCACTGACAGACACACACACACTAACAGTCAAACACTCACACACTCACTGACAGACAAACACACACACACATAGGCAGACACTCACTGACATACACACACAAATAGACAGACACTGACATACATACACTCACAGACAGACAGACAGGCACACACACACACACACACACAGGCACTCACTGACATACACTCTCTGACAGACACACACAGACACACAGACACTCACTGACATACATACACTCATTCACTGACACACACGCACTCACTGACATACAGATGCACACACACACACAGACACTCACTGACACACATACACACACACAGGCAGACACTCACTGACAGACACACACACACTGACAGACAAACACACACACACACACAGGCAGACACTCACTGACATACACAGACAGACAGACACTGACATACGTACACTCACACACAGACACACACACACACACACACACACACAGACACTCACTGACATACACTCACTGACAGACACACACACAGACACAGACACTCACTGACATACATACACTCATTCACTGACACACACGCACTCACTGACAGACAAATACAGACACACACACAGACACTCACTCACATACATACACTCACTCTCTGACATACACACACAGATAGACAGACACTCACTGACATGCATAAGCTCACTCACTCACTCACTCACAGACACACACACACACACAGACACTCACTGACATACATACACTCACTCACTGACACACACACTCACTGACAGACACATACACACACTGACAGTCAAACACTCACACACTCACTGACACACATACTCACACCAGTAATTTTTTGAGGCCCATCCAGCCTCCCTACCTTCCTTTTGTCCAGTGTGGGTCAGCTCCTCACTCCTCCAGCGCACTGTTTAGTATGCATCACAGAGGGCGCGTGAGGGAGGAGTGAGAGGCTGAAAGAAGAGAAGATTTGTTGGCAGAGCAAGCACCTGCCATCCAGGTAAGCAAGTGCCTGCTCTGCCTTACCACTGCATCCGGAGAACCGTGGGGTGGCCAGATGGCCACCTCCTGGCCCTTCTGTGACAGGGCTCTTTTCGGCGCCCCCACCTTCGGGCACTTTGAGAATCGGCTCGTCGTTGGGGGTGGCTGAAAAGCCGCCCGCCCAGCGCTGCGGCCCCAGACAGGGGCAGGCAGCCCACCAGGAAACATCCTGGTGAGCGGCCCCAGCAGGCCGGCGTACTAGGCGAATGCCTAGTTTGCCTAACGGTTGCGCTGGCACTGATAATCCTTGTTTCTGACACGTCTCTGATGTTCATAATGGCATGTCTATATCCATATGTGAGTCTGTCATTGCATAAAAAAATAAAAATAAGAGGGGCACATCTGGTATTCCCAAATAACACTGATGTTGTGTTGGGAAAAATAATAGAAACTCCATACTGGATTAATCAGAAATGTCCACTTACATTTCCTATAAAATACGGGAGGTGCCACTGAAGGCTGCTAAACCGCTCACTTGACCAAGTACCAGCTCTTCTCTACACCTCTCCACAAATGGTGGGATGTAATGCTTGGTTGGGACCAAGGTATGAGTGGTTGGGGACTTACGTTCTATTGCTGATAATAGTAACAGAAAATTGTTGAGATTATTGTTGATATTATTACACAAAACAGTTGCATATTTTTTTGTGAAGTAACTGTAACACAAGGAGCCACAAATTTTGCTAACCATAGATAGTCAATAGATACACAATAGAGAAAATGTTCATGCTGATAACTCTATATTTGTAGACTGCGGTGAATATTACAAACAGACTGGAGGAAATGGGGCCCTTGTTATACTCATTACCGCTCATCCAGCTGCGCAAAAGAAAACAAGAAATTCTGTCTGACCTGAGAAATATATCTCAGGCAAAATGGAACCTACAACAGGTAAAGCATGAAATTCAATTAACACCTATATCTCTCATCTGTTCACATGCCAGCAACTACCAGTCTTAGAAGTACTGGTGAAATTTGAATAATGTGTCAAGTCACGTAGATCACAGTCACCAGTGTCTGTATTGGACCTACTGCCTAAAGTAATTCTCTCATGGTCCAACATTCCCCAGTTTTGTTCTCCACCACTGCCTGACAGAAGAAGGGTAACTGCTTGATTAGAAACTAATCACCATATGTTCTAGTCAGGAGCATAATGTTCACTTTATCATGTTGCATTTTAAAGGCACAGTTCCTGTTCCGAGAGGCTGCAAACGTGCGTTCGCTACAAAGTGGAATCACGTGAGTATGTGCTCATATATATATATATCTTTGTGGCACTTCAGGGTTTAACCTCATTAATTTCACCAATATCACCCCATTTTCTTTAACAAGAGTCAAAATATTTCAGCCTTACTCCATCTGAAGATCAATACTCTTTTAATTTCTCTTCTTGCACTCCTCCATCTCATCCTGCATACTCACCTTCATGCTAGCACAAACATCCATAGATGCTGCTACCATTTAAGTAGTTGCTTGTGACCACTATTCAAAAACTCCCATAAGAATGTTTATTTGTGGTGTCGTGATGGGGAAGAATATACATTCATATTGTAACAAAGAAAATAGCAGGACTTTCCATGATTACTGGATAATGCCAAGTCTCTGCTGTCTTTCACCACATGACCAGTGGGGTTAATAATGATTGTGGAATAGAGGAATAATAAGAGCAGGTGGTTTAATTAAGAAACCCCTCAAATAACCAGGGAGGTATGATTTATGGTCCCTTTTTCCCCTCTCTGCGTGTTGGAGTTTCCATCTAGTGACCCCAGTCCTCACCCTCCAGGAATTCACTATGTAAAGTCTGAAGGGGCCATGCACAGATCGCTGTGTTCAGTCTGAGGGCACCGGACATGTACAGATCACTGTGCTCAGTCTGAGAGGGGCAGCCATGCACAGATCGCTGAGTTCAGTCTGAGGGGGTGGGACCATGCACAGATCTCTGTGTTCTTTCTGACAGGGTGGGGCCAGGCACAGATCGCGGTGTTTATTCTTAGTGGGCGGGGCCATGCACAGATCGCTGTGTTCTTTCTGACTGGGTGGGACCAGGCACAGATCGCTGTGTTAATTCTTGAAGGGGCCATGCACAGATTGCAGTGTTCATTCTTAGTGGGCGAAGCCATGCACAGATCGTTGTACTCATTCTGAGGCGGTGGGACCATGCACAGATCACTGTGTTCAGTCTGAGGGGGTGGGGCCATGCACAAATCGCTGTGTTCTTTCTGTGTGGGTGGGGCCAGGCACAGATCGCTGTGCTAATTCTGGGTGGGACCATGCACAGATCGCTGTTTTCAGTCTGAGGGGGTGGGGCCATGCACAGATTGCTGTGTTCTTTCTGTGTGGGTGGGGCCAGGCACAGATCGCTGTGTTAATTCTGGGTGGGGCCATGCACAGATTGCGCTGTTCATTCTTAGTGGGTGGGGCCATGCACAGATCGATGTCCTCATTCTGAGGGGACGGGGCCGTGCACAGATCGCTGTGTTCAGTCTGAGGGGGCGGGGCCATGCACAGATCTCTGTGCTCTTTCTGACAGGGTGGGGCCAGGCACAGATCGCGGTGTTTATTCTTAGTGGGCGGGGCCATGCACAGATCGCTGTGTTCTTTCTGACTGGGTGGGGCCAGGCACAGATTGCTGTGTTAATTCTTGAAGGGGCCATGCACAGATTGCAGTGTTCATTCTTAGTGGGCGAAGCCATGCACAGATCGTTGTACTCATTCTGAGGCGGTGGGACCATGCACAGATCACTGTGTTCAGTCTGAGGGGGTGGGGCCATGCACAAATCGCTGTGTTCTTTCTGTGTGGGTGGGGCCAGGCACAGATCGCTGTGCTAATTCTGGGTGGGACCATGCACAGATCGCTGTTTTCAGTCTGAGGGGGTGGGGCCATGCACAGATTGCTGTGTTCTTTCTGTGTGGGTGGGGCCAGGCACAGATCGCTGTGTTAATTCTGGGTGGGGCCATGCACAGATTGCGCTGTTCATTCTTAGTGGGTGGGGCCATGCACAGATCGATGTCCTCATTCTGAGGGGACGGGGCCGTGCACAGATCGCTGTGTTCAGTCTGAGGGGGCGGGGCCATGCACAGATCTCTGTGTTCTTTCTGACAGGGTGGGGCCAGGCACAGATCGCGGTGTTTATTCTTAGTGGGCGGGGCCATGCACAGATCGCTGTGTTCTTTCTGACTGGGTGGGACCAGGCACAGATCGCTGTGTTAATTCTTGAAGGGGCCATGCACAGATTGCAGTGTTCATTCTTAGTGGGCGAAGCCATGCACAGATCATTGTACTCATTCTGAGGCGGTGGGACCATGCACAGATCACTGTGTTCAGTCTGAGGGGGTGGGGCCATGCACAAATCGCTGTGTTCTTTCTGTGTGGGTGGGGCCAGGCACAGATCGCTGTGCTAATTCTGGGTGGGACCATGCACAGATCGCTGTTTTCAGTCTGAGGGGGTGGGGCCATGCACAGATTGCGGTGTTCTTTCTGTGTGGGTGGGGCCAGGCACAGATCGCTGTGTTAATTCTGGGTGGGGCCATGCACAGATTGCGCTGTTCATTCTTAGTGGGTGGGGCCATTCACAGATCGATGTCCTCATTCTGAGGGGACGGGGCCGTGCACAGATCGCTGTGTTCAGTCTGAGGGGGCGGGGCCATGCACAGATCTCTGTGTTCTTTCTGACAGGGTGGGGCCAGGCACAGATCGCGGTGTTTATTCTTAGTGGGCGGGGCCATGCACAGATCGCTGTGTTCTTTCTGACTGGGTGGGGCCAGGCACAGATTGCTGTGTTAATTCTTGAAGGGGCCATGCACAGATTGTAGTGTTCATTCTTAGTGGGCGAAGCCATGCACAGATCGTTGTACTCATTCTGAGGCGGTGGGACCATGCACAGATCACTGTGTTCAGTCTGAGGGGGTGGGGCCATGCACAAATCGCTGTGTTCTTTCTGTGTGGGTGGGGCCAGGCACAGATCGCTGTGCTAATTCTGGGTGGGACCATGCACAGATCGCTGTTTTCAGTCTGAGGGGGTGGGGCCATGCACAGATTGCTGTGTTCTTTCTGTGTGGGTGGGGCCAGGCACAGATCGCTGTGTTAATTCTGGGTGGGGCCATGCACAGATTGCGCTGTTCATTCTTAGTGGGTGGGGCCATGCACAGATCGATGTCCTCATTCTGAGGGGACGGGGCCGTGCACAGATCGCTGTGTTCAGTCTGAGGGGGCGGGGCCATGCACAGATCTCTGTGTTCTTTCTGACAGGGTGGGGCCAGGCACAGATCGCGGTGTTTATTCTTAGTGGGCGGGGCCATGCACAGATCGCTGTGTTCTTTCTGACTGGGTGGGGCCAGGCACAGATTGCTGTGTTAATTCTTGAAGGGGCCATGCACAGATTGCAGTGTTCGTTCTTAGTGGGCGGAGCCATGCACAGATCGTTGTACTCATTCTGAGGCGGTGGGACCATGCACAGATCACTGTGTTCAGTCTGAGGGGGTGGGGCCATGCACAAATCGCTGTGTTCTTTCTGTGTGGGTGGGGCCAGGCACAGATCGCTGTGTTAATTCTGGGTGGGGCCATGCACAGATTGCGGTGTTCATTCTTAGTGGGTGGGGCCATGCACAGATCGTTGTCCTCATTCTGAGGGGGTGGGACCATGCATAGATCGCTGTGTTCAGTCTGAGTGGGCGGGGCCATGCACAGATCGCAGTGTTCAGTTTGAGGGGGCGGGGCCGTGCACAGATCGCTGTGTTCAGTCTGAGGGGGCGGGGCCATGCACAGATCGCAGTGTTCAGTTTGAGGGGGCGGGGCCGTGCACAGATCACTGTGTTCAGTCTGAGGGGGTGGGGCCATGCACAGATCACTGTGTTCAGTCTGAGGGGGTGGGGCCATGCACATATCGCAGTGTTCAATCTGAAGGAACAGAGTCATGCACAGATCACTGTGTTCATTTTGAGAGGGCGGAGCCATGCATACATTGCTGTGTTCATTCTGAGAGGGTGGGTTTCCAAGCAATGGCCCTTAAATTATTCAAATGCCAGGGAGATACTATAAACTGTTAACCACAGCTATTCAAAGAGCAATTTTAGGGGGTGACAACTTACCCCCACATGCCGAGTGTCATAAGGTTTCCAACCCCCTTAACCAGAAACACTAATAACTCAGTTTTGGTATGATCAAAGTAAATACAATTTACTCTTGTATTTGCTTCTGTCAATCTGAATCAATTTCTTTGTTGAGCCTTTGCCATGATCAACCTTTAATCCTCTCTCAATGTATAAACCACCTCATATTTTTTGTGTACAATTCTTCTTTCTCCCTAAATTTTATCCTGCATGACAGCATCCCAGTCCCCAGCCATCCCATCTTTCACTATGTTACTTTTCAGGTCCCTGGGTAATTTGCTGACTGGCGCTGACTGCACATCTCTCCGACAGTTTGTAAAAGATAACTTAATGCAGACAATGACACTGCTTCGTGACATCCAGCTCCCATTGCCTACACGACTGGTGAGTCATGAAGGAGTCAGTGTGCTATTAGTGGAGTGTGGGACTGCATAATATCCAGTAGGAGAAGTATTTGACAAGTAGTGGGGTCAATATTTGTTATTGCATTCTGATCATTCATTCCCTGCAGGACCAATGTAAGTAAATCTCTGTGACATAAAAAATGGGCACACACAATATAAAAAATATCACAGGGATTTTCTAAGAGCTTGGTGATGGGGAATCTGTGTGATGCAAGTCAGGATCAGGCTGTAAAATGATAGGTAGTTACCCACCTCCCCCCACCCCAACTGTGAAGTTATAAAAGTTATACATCCAATTACTCCCTCTCAAAATTCTCCGTAGGAAAGCATGGAGTCAATGCTTTCTTATTGGGTACCCTCATCACGTGACCAAGTTTGGCTTGGACTGTAAATCGGAAGCCCCTCTAGTGACTGTCAGTATGACTGCAATGTTTTACATTTTAGGGTTAAGGGGGATGAATTGGTCTGAGTGACTATAGTCTCCCTTTAACCCATGACCCACCACGTATGGGGGTGAAGGTGGCTATTAGGCAGGTTCCCTCTCTAGGTTTAGGGTTTTCTCTGGATCCCTGTATTTTATATTTTTATATTTACCTCTCCCACTACCCAGTTGCTGTAATTTAGACAAAAACAACTTAATCTTACATTATAGAGAATCACAAGGCATGTATACATCCTGCTAGCAGAAGCAAATATCTACTTCTTTTTTTTTTTTTAAATCACACATGAAACACTGCTTTTCCCCCTTCTGTCAGTTCAGTCTGTGCCGATTGGCACAGAGATTAGAACACTGTGCTATGCATGTCAGGAAAACTCCCCTCTGTGCATCTTTCCTGCTTGAATTCTGCCTAACGGAAAGCATTGCCTGTAAGGGGAAATAGGGAAGAGGGCCAAGCACTGGGTGGTAGCTGCACCTGCAATAGCACAGAGAGTGTTGCGAATTACCCAGAAGGATTTATTGCAGTATATAAATAAATATAAAATATAATATAAACATATTGAACAAACAAGTTGGATAAAATAAGTGTTTTGTGTTTATTTATATTATGTATCATTAGGAATGCAACATTCAAACCTCATGGTTAGAGAGAACAAATAAGTTATATTTACACTGAGCCAACATAAGGTGTTTGGGACGTTTAACCCGGAATTGTGACTGTGCTTCCCAAACAGGTGTATGAAGGAAAATTGTGTCTTACAACATATGTAACACCCACTGAAAACATGATTGAAGCTTTCAGCAGGGAATGGAAGTAAATGAAACCATGATCGTTTCATACTATTAAGGGAAAAAACACTTACTTGTATGCCATGAGTCAAACCAGATGATTAGAAAATGGGTAAAAAAGGTTCACTTTACGTTTGACAATGGGAAAAAAATGAGTAATGAAAGATTTAGAAGAAGAAATGTTCTTCGTATGTGCAAGTCTAATGCATACAACATACATCACACATGTGTTACTGTGTTTTATGGAGTGTGGCTAGTTGTTGTTTTTTTCCATGTTGTTAATTCCCTGTTTTGCTATGACAGGTTCGCTGTGCTCTTGATCAATTGGCCCCTTTGCCTCTTACACCTGAACTGATGAAGAGTTTGAGTTCTCAGATCAAAGCAGCGATCCGGTGAGTCTATAACAGTGCTTCTGTTGGTGAAATAGAGTCTAATACTGGTGTCAGTGAATGAAAAAGAGGCGAAGGGGAATGGGCAAGTAACAGGAAATCTAGAATTGGAACTGCCTAATGGCTAGAGGGTCTGCACATGGAGATAATCCAGGAAGGCAGTAATATTTATTTGCTGCTTCTTGGTGCATCCTGCATTTTGATTGGTGGGCTTTATAACTCCACTGGGCTCTAACGTGTTTTGCAAATGAGGTCTTGTCTTGGATAACCCTATTAGTCCACCAATGCACCAATATAGAAATCCCTCTGGATGTCTTTTGTAACATAATATATATTACCGCTTTGCAAACATTGTAAAATAATGCACAGTTACAGATTGTGGAAATGGACACAGCAGGACCATAAACACAATAAATCATACACTAGTTAGACTGGCCTTGTAAGCTGAAGGTGGAATTTTCATAACGCCCTTCACAAACTTACTGATTGTATTCGCTAGGAGTTATCTAAAGTTCTGGAGCTATCACCATAGAAACCAGTCTGACTGTTCCTACTGATTGCTTCACTATTCCCACAATTGGTCCTTGTACTTATTTCTGTTGTTTCTATTCTTTTTGGCTTTCAGGCACAGTTCAATTGCTCTCCTTTCACCTCAAAGCTGTAGCTATTTGGTGCAGAGTCTGAAGTCGGAGATTCTGCTTGTGACTGAACAACCAGTACTTTGGCGACAAGCCCTGATGGACAGTCTGATCAGTTGTCTGGTGAGAGAGGTCACATTATATTGGCTAATCTAAATGATAAATGCTATTGTCTTATATTTATTTTCTTATCATACTGTGTGATTCATTGATACTCTAAATCTGAGAAACAGGAGACTTATTCTCATTCTTACTTCCAGAATTTGGCTGGAATCTACTCCCCTCAAGAGCTTTTTGTGGTCCTTGGATCCCTAACTCCATTTATCAATGGTTCCACCTACCTATCTGTGTACCGTGGGATTCTGACACAAAATACGGAAAGCATAACAAATTATTGCTACCCTCCAGAAACACAGCCCCTGCTAACACAGCTACTCCAGGAGCCAGACATGTTTGGGTAGGACAAAAAAAGAGAACTAAAGATGGCATTTGAGTATGTTTTTTAAGAACGCCCCGAAAAGGTACGCAGACTACAGTCCTAGCTTTACACCAAAAAAGGTTTTACAAAGTTAATCAATTCTGTTCTTCCCGTAAACAATTCTTATTAGAGATAAAAAGTTTTTAGTGTTTTTACGTGAAAAATAACTATCCTTTTATTCATCTATCTAGCATATCTTGAATGCACTCCTTGTTCATTCTTCGAGGGGCTTCAAGGTATTACAATCAGAATTTAAAAAACATATGATTTCCTCTAACTGACTAAATATCTAGAAGAAAATGAAATGCACTTTTTATTTCGAAAGTATCTACAATTAAGTAGCAGATTGAAGTCAATGTGTGTTTAGCATCACTAGGTTACTAGGCAACCTAAAGGGTCTCTGTTGACCAGTCATTTCCAAGGGTCTCCTTGCACAGTCTGCTTTGAGTTTGCAACTTATCACGACTTAATCAATTCCTAGGACACCACCCCAATGGCAGTCCCAGGCTCTGCAGCGCATAGACAGGTTGGTTCTCCTGTTTGCAGACCGCTCTCTACAATCTCTCAATAAGGTAGGTTTGTGTAGGCACAATGTAAAATTGGTGGCGGCATAGGAACAGCTATACATTGGCCTCTTTTTAGATATGTTTTTATTTCTTCCCTAGGCTACTCTATCAGACCAGTGGGTTCTGCAGATGTTGTTTGCAGATATTAAGTGGAGAAAGTCTCCCTTCGGTGCAGCATGCATTCAGAGCGAGACATCTAATCAGAGTACAGCACGTACCATGAGTCAACGCACTCTGCTGCGCCTTTCTCTTCAAGCACAGTCCCTGCAGAGAGCTACATGTAAGGCATAGAGTCTATACCTAACTATGACCTTAATTTAATATTTTTGGAAAAGCTTTTCAAGTGATTTGATATACTTGGATAAATTTTTTTAAAATTTTGCATACCGGTTGTGTTATTGGTACTCGGGCTACTTTTTTAAAATTATAGAAAACGTTTAAAATTGTAACGTATTATACCCCAATGCGCAGGAAATGGGAAGCCCAATAGGAGAAACAGAGATAGACATATTACCAGTGCGACAACTCAGACTCCACTTATTGTTATGGTTGTATTGTTATGTTAAACCTTTATTGTTATTATTGTGTTAAGTATTGTCTCAGAGAGAGAGAGAGCAACTTGTGTTCTTTGACAGGTGTGCTGGGTACTTGCATGAGCAGGAAATGTGCAGGTGCCAGGGTTCTAACTGTCCCAACTCTTGTTCTCTCTATGCTGCGTGCGTCACTCTGGTTGTCAGCTGACTGATAATATCGCAATAAATCAGAATGTTTATAGTACAAAAACAGTGGTTCAGGCTCTGTTATTGGGAAGATTACATCTAATATCCAGTAGCTGTGACAACTGGATCTTAGAGTGACTGGGTTTAACGTAACAAACAAAGAGAGAAGTCAATAAACTAGCCAAAAAAAACAAAAGAGAGAGAAGGGCTGCGCCACATAAAACTGAACAGGTAATACTAAATAGTCTCGTCCCAACAATACAAATTGTCACATATAAAGATGTTTTTTTTAATCAGGAGGTAGATGCAGCGGTTCTTTATGCTTGGGGGATGTGGTAGATCTGAGTGTCTTTAGTCTCCGTATGTGGATAGAAAAAGAATAATAATGATGTTGCACTCACATGTAACAGAGCATGACCAGCTCTAGTGTATATCTCATACAATGGTACAATCCCCACTTATGGGATGTGGTGAGGGTCGTTCACAGCAGATGGGTGTCCAGGTACTCAGAAAGAGAATAAAAAATAGCCACATATAGTACTACCTGTTCATTTTTATGTGGTGCAGTCTTTCTGTCTCTTTTGTTTTTCAGTGCGTTATTTTGAAGGGTTGAGAGGGATCCCCTTCTTAAGGTTGCTGCCTTGTTGTTTATTATTTTCTGTTATTAAGCTCTGACCCAATTGGGTGTTTTTATCAATAAACTAGCCAAGGTCAGGAATACAAATGGACAGAAAATCGATTAAATAAGCCAGGTCAGAATATCAGAGGTTTGCAAAATTCCTATAAACTAGCCGAGGTCCGAATCCACAAATACACAAACGACTAAACGCACGAATCAGGTCCTAAGGCAGAAACTATAAAGGGGTACTTAACTAGGGTCAAAACAAGATTAAATAGGATTACATAGGCTCTGATTTGTCCACATCACCTTTTCTTCTATAGAACATGCTATATCTACCTTAACTGTTCTTCTAAATAACTAATTTTACGAGTATTTTGCTGACTTAGCACTCTCTGTGCCATTCCTTTTTGTTTCAACCTGGTGCACTGTCTATGGCAGTAATCAAGTTTCATTCAATTTTTAGTGCCTGCTCCCGACTGCCAGACTCTCCGTGGTAGCCCTGCTTCTGCATGGGGTGCAGATATTCTAGTGAGGATGTTGCCAGCAGATTTTATGGACTGTTTGGAAGATATTGGTCGGAATCTGGACTTTGACTCTACTGAACTGGGCTTGCTGTTATCCAGATTTTTAGAGGTATGGAAGTTGGTGCAACTGAAGTGTTGAGTGAGGAAGGTTGACAGAGATGTAGGTAAATCTTCTTTCTCTTAGATAAGCGGTCCATTGTCTGGTATACAACCACAACAATTTGCACGCCTCGGACATTTAGCATCCAAACTCAGTGAAAACCAGCTTCAGCAGATACCTCTGGCAGACATGCAAGTAATGGAGGTTCTAGGAAGAGAGAGAGAGTGGACCACAAGACAGGTAAAAAGAACAGAAAACATGTATTTATATATTTAGATTTGTGTGGATCCTTTTTTTTATACTTTGTATAATTTTATTGTATATCTACAAGGGCAACTGAGCCCAGCTTAATACAGGTTGCACACCTTGTGTTGTCTTTTGTGCTCTGTAGTTGCAGGTTTTGGTCGGTGGCTTTCTGACGTCAATTGCCCGCTCTGTGCAAGACCTAGATGCTTTGCACTTGGTGACTCTTGGATATGTCGTGTGTGGGTTAAGTAGCACAGATATGGAGCAACTCCAAGCTTATGAGTTTTGGTGAGAACACTGTTTATAGGAACACTCTCTCAACTGTGCTATAGATTATGACAAATTCATGACAAAATCCACTTCTTTCAGCTCTGCAGTGCTTTATCTGGGCTCTCTCCCACTTTCTTGTACGGAGCAGCAGTTCCATGCCCTCACACGGCTATGCACGCAGAGTATGATATTTGGACCAGTCAGCGGATGGACAGAAGATATTTTTCGAGAAATGGGATCCGTAGCTGGTGAGAATAGATACAATTAAAATCAGTATCACGATAAGAACCTATGCATATTAACTTTGACCTTCGGATGAACCTACCTTTATTTGCTTTTTAAATTGTTGATCTGTTTGGATTATTTCTCATTTCCTCATTATTTTCTCTTTCTGTAGCCATCTCCCATGTAATGAAGGAATTACTCCAAGCACCATGAATACTTCAGTAATTTGAAGTGGTTATGGTGCATGGAGTCTATATGTGCAGCGTTTCACTATGAAAAACTGCACATACAGAGTTGAAGCTTCCTGCTGCCGGATGTGCAACTCCATCTCCGGCAGTGTCATTAGGGTGTCATCAGCCAGTCTGGAACTAGATTTCCAGTTGGCTAATGTCAATTCTGAGTATATATCACTGCGCAGAATGTCAGTCATTGGCTGAGGGCAGGCAGCTGATGCTCCCAACTAATTAATGGGGACGGCTGTTGCTTCCGGCTTCTGTGGCTGTGAGGAACGGAGCCGGGGTACTTCTGGCATCAGAACCACTAGAGTGGTAAATTTGGAGCAATCAAAATGGAAACCAGTGATGGCTGGTGAAGTTTTCAGATCGTGGTGCTCTCGGCTCCACCCCTGTAATTTGATCCCACCCCTCTCTGTAAACATTGCCCCTAATCTGTTAATGGTTTCAGATCATGCTTACTATAGAATTTTGTATCTCCTGCTCTGTTAATTGACCTTTAATCACACAGCAGGGTCTAGAAGGCTATTAACAGAGCTAGAGATACAACATTCTGAATGAAAAAATGAAACAGGATGTGCAATGAAGGAAGTTTAAACATTAGATCTCTCTTTACATGAATTGCTTAGGAAGGCTGTGCAAGGGCTGAATAAACAAAGTGATTTAACTCCTAAACAACAGGAAATTGAGCAGTGAGACTGCAGAGACATGATCTATCTATACAATAAAACAGATTTAGTAGGCTACAGCTGGTTTTGTGCCTGTACTCTCTCTTTAATGTGCTAATACGCATATACTATCAATAATAATTACTTACAGTATTGCCCAGTGGTCATTTAAAAATAAATTTAAAAAAAAAGGTAATTTTATGCTTTTTGACTCTTATGCCATTCCAGTAACACTCCAGTTCTAGTACATTATATTTCTTAAGACACTTAGCCAGCTGAATGGTTGGCTGAGTCTCATGGGAAGAGTAGTCAGTAAGAACTGTACTGCTAAAGGTAAGACATTTGAGGTAACTAAACAGTTATTTCTAAATGCAGAGTATCAGACAGTTCTACCTGGCTGGGGAGCAGTGCTTTTAGTTCATGCCTATATGAGACTGCTGTCAGCAGGGCAGTGGTGTATCCTGGTTTTGTGCTGCCCTAGGCAGGACAAAACTCAGGCGCCCCCTCCCCCCCCCCACGCCACCCCTTTCCCGCCTTCTAAATACACACACACATATTCACTGACAGATACGCATACACTAACAGACACACACACACACTAACAGACACACACACACTAACAGACACACACTAACAGACACACACACTAACTAACAGACACACACACACACACACTCACACTCACTAACAGACACACTCACTCTCATTAACACTTTTTTTTTTACTTTAACCCCCCCAACCTCCTTACCTTTGGGAATGCTGGGGGGGGGGTCATCTTTCTCCCTAGTGGTCCAGTGGCTGCTGGGCGGTCGGGCGGCGCTGGTGGGCGGCTGGCGAGGGAGCACTTCCTCTGAGCTGTCTGCTAAGCTCCCTCGCGCGCCGCAGAGTGAGGCTGGGAGGCGGAGCCGGAATATGACATCATATTCCGGCTCCCAGCCTCACTCTGCGACGCGCGAGGGAGCTGAGCAAACAGCTCAGAGGAAGTGCTCCCTCGCCAGGCCCACTGCCAGCGCCGCCGACGGCTCGCGCGCCCAGCAGCCCGCCGGCATGTCTGTTAGCCGCAAGGCTAACAAGACATTTGCCTTGGGCATTTGGGGGCGGCTTTTTTTGCCGCCCCCTGGAAAATGCCGCCCAAGGCAAATGCCTTGTTTGCCTCACGGCTAAAACGTCCCTGCAGCAGGGTACAGAGTGAGTGAGTGAGGGATTCAGAGCATGGAGCCAGGGGAGGCTTATCAGAGACTGCAGGGGGAAAAGTGCAGGGATATACTCAAAGCACAAAGATGGGGATGTATTTAAAGCATGAAGCTGGGGGACCACAGGGATCAGAAACCTTTGGCACTCCACATATTGTGGACTACATTTCCCCTGATTCTTTGCCAGCTGTACGGCTGTAAGAGCATTATGTGAGATGTAGTCCACAATATCTGAGATGCAAAAGGATGCCTAACCCTGTCCTACCACCTATTTGCAGTCTCTCTATTTATTATTTCACAGCTGGACTACAGGATATAGAGCTGTCTTCACTGGTCCAGGAGCAGATTCAAGGACTCTCCCCTCTAGCTGTCTCGCTTATGCCACCAATGAAATTTGCAGTAAGTGCAGTAAGATTGTGGGAAATGATATAATTCATAAGGATGGTGGGATTAGCACACCACACGTTTATCTCCTATCTGTACACCCTGCAGGTCTCGTTTTCAGCAACGCAGCTACGCATGTTCTCCTGGTCTCAGGCTTTTGGAGTGACTGAGCAGCAGAAGAAGCTCCTAGATAAAGAACAACAGAAAGCTCTCACGGTGATTCTCACAGGCGAAGAAAGTGGAACACCAGATGGCAGAGGTAACTAGTGATATTTTCAGACATGCATAATATAGATATATACAGGTGGGCATCCGAATAGTGTAAAAATGAGGTAACATTTATTTGCATAATAATATAAATAAAGATTATTTTCTTTATTAATAGAGCGCAAGGTGACTACTACCCTTAGCATATTAGTGGGGAATAGTCTTGGTAACCACAGAACTTCAGATCAGTGTGCCTTGTATAATTTTTATATATTTTTTGATAATTCCAAGACAACACAGAACCCTGTGATATACTGAATATTATTGTTGGCATGTGGGTTTTCAGTAGTTGTTATGGATCCACTAAAGCTGCTTGTAGTATATGCGCTGAAATCATGAATTAATAAATATTATCACAAACCTGATTTGTCTTTTTTTATTTATTTAAAGCAGGGAACTCCCAAGCTGGACAGGACTGCCCACCCACAGCTCTTGTGTTCTGTATTTCATGGTCAGTTCTTTGTGCAATATTCCTTGTCTGAGGACCGCAGTATGTTTCCATCCAAATGATCAATTATCAAAATTTCAAAGATTATAATAAATCTGTATTCCTTTCTTGTTGCCTAATCTGGCAGAGGTCCCTCTGCACTTGGGACCATGTTGTGTGAAACTAAGTTCTGACATCTTCAGAAAGTAGCTGACCTAGAAAGGTACTCTCCACAATTTTCACAAAGGGTCAGATGCCTCGGACGTTTCCTCTCCAAAAAGAATAGGGGTGGAAAAAAAATTAAAGCTGTAATCTACTTGCTGAAACATGTTAGGTATATGCCAAACAATGTGGAAACATTTTAAAGTGCTGACCACCAGAGCAAAGTATTTTGCTTAGCCACATGTGAGCTGCTGATTAATTCCAGGTATTGAATATTATTTAAAGGAGCAGTCCAAGCAACGTAACACTGCAGCTCCTTGCAGTGGTTATGGTGTTGAAGTCCTCTGGCTCAATTTCATATGTCAAACGATTTTAGCACAGTTTGATACTTATCTGGGTTCTGTCCTCTCAGAGCTGGAGGTACTGGATGTTAATGTATTCAATGCAAGAACCTATTGGACTCATTCGTTGACTGAGAGGGTTTAGCCAATCACCAAATACCTTCGTCGACATCTGACCTCTCCTACTTAAGACATGAAGTAGCCTGACAACATGGCAGACCCCAGTAAGTGTCATACACTGCAGATTATGCTGGGATGGCCCCAGGGCACTCCTGACATCATAAACACTATAGATGGCTACAGTAATTGTGGTGTTTGGAATATTCATATAAAGGGAAACTATGGGGGTAAATATGTATATTATAATTTAGTATTATAATATCAATGCATTAAAAAAATGTAAAAAAATGAATAATTAAAAATGAAAACAAAAAATATACCTGTAAAATGTTTCTGTAAAATGCAGGCTGACCACTCCTCACCTGGAAAAAAAATCTTATCTCATAAAGTTCTGCGCAACCCTCCCCCCCCCCCCCCCCCCCCACGATATAGCCAACCTAGAAACACAATTTCCTAGTGCTGATTAACAAAAGTTTAAAATAGTGTTACACCCTGACATAAATGTCAAATGCCTCCGATCTAACAATGTTTTAACATAAGATGTTGAACAGACTGGGTCCTTGCAACATAAAAACGTCAATAAATTTAAAACTGTTATATTCCATAGAATAACTTTTCTGGTTTTCTCTATGAATATATCCAGTATGCACTAAAAACCGAAACCAAAGCTGATTGCATTGTGTCACCTTCATGGAAGTAGGTAAAAAGCACTCTCATGATATGTATATAAAATCAATGTGCAATTCCATTAAT
Source organism: Pelobates fuscus (assembly GCF_036172605.1). Taxonomy (NCBI): domain Eukaryota; kingdom Metazoa; phylum Chordata; class Amphibia; order Anura; family Pelobatidae; genus Pelobates; species Pelobates fuscus. The sequence continues at coordinate 295,660,593 of NC_086319.1, forward strand.
GTATACTATAAATCTGCAGAAAAACTCCTATAGGCAAAAGTTGTGAAGGTGACACACAGCAAATCACCAGGCAGAACCTATTTCTAAAAAAGACCAACAAGGTTATTCACCAAATGGTTAATTAGGATGTACTGAAATCCAAATTACAACCTTCAGGCTAAAAAAGCCAGCTATAGATAAGTGGGAGACTATTTCCAAATCAGCTATTTTAGGCTAGCCTAAATTTAGCAATTTTGGTTTTAATTTACTATAATTCTCTGTTTAATGAATAAATACCAAAATATCTCTATGTTGTACAATTCAGATTATGTGTTCTTTCATTCACTTTCCTGATAAGTATCCAAATATCTTGGAGTTTTCCTCATATTGATACCCTGGGACATATTTAATTGACATGGGGTTACAATTGGACCTTTTTGGACTTATTTTGTTGATATTATACTCTGCTTGTTTTGTATGTATCGGTATATATACTATAGCCTATGTTTAACAAATGATTAAATCTGTACAAACAGAATCCGCACTTATTCTTTGTATAGATTTTGTTAAATATTGTTTGCAAGTCGTAGTTGAGTGGACTAACTTGGTTACAGCACCTATTGCTCACTTGATACATTGGGTTGTGCGGTTTAGAATATTTTTTATTTATTTATATAACGTAAATTATTACTTTGTACAATAAACTATCACTGTGCATTTTCTTTTGAAGCTTGGGAATTCTGTACATCTTAAATATTGATAGATTGGTATTTTTGTGTGTATCTCATTGTACATTGCAGATTTGTACACTGCATAATGTCCTGATAACATATTTTGTAATATTTATTTTAAGTTTTCAATAAAGGTTTATTTAAAAAATAAATCACATTTGTTTGCTTTACATGTTCCTCCGTAGTCCTCATACTAAATGGGATTTTAGCAAGCAGGAAACGTTGTTTTCCCAGGTTGAGTAACACATACTGGGGTAAAATACAATCTATAGTTTTCTAATTACCGACACGGCACAATTACAAGCTCACCATTCCGATACAGATCAAGAGCACTTTTGCCATAACATTTCAGTAAAACAGGATGTATAGCTTACATTAAACAGTGAAGTTTAAGGATTGATCCTTGCCTGTAGGATCAACATCCCTATACAATGGATATTTAAATGCCTAAACCGGTGGGAAATCAAGATGCTTTCTCATATTTTGCCTAGTCTATTATCTACCTACTTGCTGGCAATGTAAGGGCAGGGCTCTTTGATACATACCTTATGTTGTTTCCTCTAACTTCACTCCTTCTGGACAGAGATGCAAGACATTCTAAAATACACAGTGAACACAACTTGCTGGAAGTATTTACACACACAACGAGGCAAAAGGAATGCTGATTCACATCTTGATTGCAGCAAAAATGACTACAGCCAAATCCTGTAAAGACAAATTACCTCAGTCTTGCAAATCCGTTCTGGCCTACACTAACACAGTGAGACTGCATGAGACGATGTCCTGCAGGATCAATCGAACCCTGCCTAATATTGTCCAATCATTAGTGAAACGTTCTCTTCATCTTGCCCACCCTACTATTTCCCTTTCTTCGCCATTGTTCTATTTATTCTGACCTCACCCCATGTTTCCTAAACCTTTTTAAAGGGACACTATAGTCACAAAACAATGTTAGCTTAATTAAACTGTTTTGGTGTATAGGTCATGCCACTGCTGCAGTCTCACTGATCAATTCTCTGCCATTTAGGAGTTAAATCACTTTGTTTATAAAGCCACAGTCACACCTCCCTGCATGTGACTTACACAGCTTTCCTAAACACTTCCTGTAAACAGTCATCTTATGGTTAGACTTCCTTTACTGCAAATTCTGTTTAATATAGAATTTCTTATCTCCTGCTCTGTCAATAGCTTGACAGACACTGCAGGAGCCTCCTGTATGTAATTAAAGTTCCATTTGATGTGGAGGAGATAACAACGTTTAAACTAAGTTACAGCTGATTGAAAATGAAACCATTTTGTTTTCATGCAGGCTGTGTCAGTCAGAGCCAGGGAAGGTGTGGATATAGCTGCATAAACAGAACCAAAATGATTCCATTAGTTAAAGGACCACTATAGGCACCCAGACCACTTCATTAAATGCCAAATCCCTCTAAGATTAACCCTTTCTGCTGTAAACATAGCAGTTTTAGAGAAACTGCTATGTTTACATATGGGTTAATCCAGCCTCTAGTGGCGGTCTTATTGAAAGCTGCTAGAGGCGCTTCCGCACTTCTCACTGTGATTTTCACAGTGAGAAGACGCCAGCGTCCATAGGAAAGCATTGAGAATGCTTTCCTATGAGACTGGCTGAATGTGCGCGCGGCTCATGCCGCACATGCGCATTCAGCCGATGACCGGAAAGGAGGAAGAGAGCCCCCAGTGCTGGAAAAAATTTAAGAGATTAACCCTTTCCTCCCCCTAGAGCTCGGCGGGAGGGGGACCCAAGGACCCTATAGAGCCAGGAAAACGAGTATGTTTTCCTGGCACTATAGTGGTCCTTTAAAGTTTTGGTGTCTCATGTCAACACCTCATGCGACATATCTGTAAATAAAAAATCTGTCATTACCAAACACAGCAACCTATTGTTATGAGACATTGTAAATGTGCACAAAGTATGCTATATTCCTTGTTAATTTAAAAAATCCAAATAAAAATGTAAATGTCAGCCTACCATAACTACTAGAGTGCACTGTAGAGAATGTGGTGCTTAAAGTGCACCTTTAACTGCTTGGCCAGAGCCTAAAAATATATTTGATTTAGTATAAATAATAGAAAATGGATCATCACCAAGTTAATAACATGTACTTTGATTCCCAATCAAAAAAGCGACTGCTATTTTAAAACATAGCAATGCTCTACTTACAACAGTCTCCTTATAATTCATACATCTACTTAAAAAAACAAAAAAACGAAATAACTCTACAGTAACACTACCTGGAGGGGGCCTCTAACACAAGCAGCGCTTTGTGTGTTGGGGAAAAGGGATGTACTTTTTTTTAACTTCCCATTTTTATTTTTTTTATAGAATTGAGATGAATTTTGATGATCTCTACAAGTGAATTGTGATGATAGAATACAGGCAGACACCCAGTAACGCCTAGAAAACCACATGAACAAATCATGAATGTGACCAGAATAAAAATAAAAGCTAAGCAGCCAGCGGGCACACTGTCCCACTCCACTGGCCAATCAGCTGCGCCCAATCACACCACGTGCTCCGACCAAGCGGACATGCACGTGTTGCACATGGCAGCCCGGAGATGCTGTGCGGGGTGTTTGCCAACCGTAACATGGCGGCCGGTGAGCTTTGTTAACGGGGCCGCTTCTTTCGTTAGCAATATTTTAAAAGCGTTTTAAGAAGTGAGAGAGAGGAGGCAGCAAGGAATAACCAGCCCGCACCGCCCAGCGGGCAGGGGAGGAAGGAGGAGCAGCGTGCCCCGGCGACCCGGGCTGGGATTGGTGACGTACTTCCGGTGGGTGTCCCAGCATTCCTCGGGGCGCTGCGCGCGCAGCTGGACGCGGTGAGTCAGTGAGAGCCGGAGCGGCAGCGGGAAGAAAAATGGCGGAGCCCGACAGCTGGGGTGAGTTAACGGGGAGCATCGTGACATCGTACACGGCCTCCGGGACACCGTGACCGGTACCTGCCCGCCGCCGGCCGGCCCTACCCTCCCTGCCCGGCCATGTCCCCCAGCTCCCCTCCCGGCATACCGTGAGCTCCCTCACCCCGTGTGTCCGAGCCCGGCTCCGGGATCCCATAGACTGTGTCCATAGTGTGCCCTTCCTGTACCCCCTCTCCGCCATGCCCTCCATTCACTCCAGCCAGCTCTGCCCATGTGCTCAGTGCTGCACTCACACCGCCAGGCTGTACATACCGCATGCTATCGCACTCATACCGCCACATGTACTAATGTCCTACTGCTCTCTACACTGCTCACATTCAGCACTTCATACGTGTTCGGAATTTACATTTTGTGAGTGCCATACTTTAAAAAAAGAGAAAAATATTTCATTTTTAGAATGGCATCACCGAATATACATCATTTATTACAAAGTTTATATTGGAAGTTTATAGAATTTCAATTATTTAAAAGGCAAAATAAGCATAATAGTAAATCATCCCATTAAAACCAGCTGGTAATCATCGAGGACTGTCATCATAGGCATCTCTTGGATTAATGTATATTAGGTGCATAGAGTTACTGAATGAGTACTCCTCCTGGGCTACTTGCAATGTGTTATAGGGATCCTCATTGCGTTGTCACATATCCTTGAATAAGTATACTCTAGTACAAGGGTAGACGTCCTTTGGTGAACTTCTGATATTGTGAACCATATTGCTCTTACTGCCATAATGCTGGCAAGCATCAAGGCATATGTAGTACACAACATCTGGAGTGCTGAAGGTTGCATACCCCTGTTCTAGCAAATTATTTGTTGTATGTACATTATATGGACAAAAGTATTGGGACACCTGACCATTACACCAACAAGGACTTTTGGTTGTGTTCTAAAGAGTTATACATCTATATGTAGCTTTGCAGCTCTAACAGCTTCCACTCTTCTGGGAGACTTTTCACAAGACTTTGGAGTATCTGTGAGAATATTTCCCATCCGTAAAGTAGAGCATTAGTGAGGTCAGGCATTGATGTTGGATGAGAAGGCCTGGCTTGCAATCTTTATGCCAAAGGTGTTCGATGGGGTTGAGGTCAGGGTGCTCTGCGGGCCAATCAAGTTCTTTCACACCAAACTCATACAACCATGTCTTTATGCACTGGGGCACAGTCATGCTGGAATAGAAAAGGGCCATCCCCACACTTCCCACAAAGTTGGAAGCATAGTGTTGTCCAAAATGCCTTGGTATGCTGAAGCATTAAGATTTCCTTTCATTAGAAGTAAGGGGCCAAACCCAACCCCTGAAAAACAGCCCCATACCATTACCTCTCTTCCAAACTTTACATTGGCATAATGCAGGCAGTTAACATTCTCCTAGCATCCACCAAACCCGGACTGCCCAACAGAGGCGTGATTTGTCCCTCCACAGAGCAACTTTCCACTGCTCGAGTTCAGTGGAAGCGTGCTTTACAGCACTTGATCCTAAACGCTTACAGTTGACTGTGGAATATCTAGCAGGGATGAAATTTCACGAATGGACATAATGCAAAGGTGGTATCCCATCACAGTACTACGCTTGAATTCCCAGAGCTCTTCAGTATGACCAAATGGTTGTGCATGCCATAAAGCATGCTGGTCCCTCATTAAGCTTTATAGCACTTTCATCGTGCTTAGGGCTTCCTAATGTAATCCTATGTCCCCTCCCCTGGCACACCCAGTGCTCAGTCATGTCTTTATCCTCACCTCTTTCCTTTAGTATATCCAAGACATTACCACTAATTGTTCCTGTCATCGTGTATTATCGTCTTTTCACTGATTGCTTTAAAACCAGTGCCTGGTTATGTCTTGGTTCTTACTCCCTTATCTGGTCACTGCTGACTTTCACTACTCATTGAAGGAACAGAGCTCCCTGTACCCCGGGTGGGTACCTCTGCCAAGGATCGCTTCTGCTTTGCCACTGCTTGACTGGGGTCCTCCTGGAGCCTCTCCGTCTTGGAACAGGATAGGGGACTAGCTCTAGTCTCTCCCAGGGACTGGACAACACACAGTCTTGGGAGCTCTAGTCCTTACAAGGACTTTACCCGCCGAATCCTCCACAAACTGGAACAAGGTGCTGAGCAGTGATGAACCCTTTCCCCTCCCAGTAACTAGGCACGCAGTTCTGGGAGTACAACTGATTTTAAGGAGTCAAACCCTGCCTTTTATGCACAGACCCCAACAGGGGGTCTCCATTGTATTCAACACAAGCTCCTCCCAGGAATCTCTGGGCCTGGGAGATAATTGCGTTAAAGACTGGTCAGCTAGTCAGAGTCCAACACAATATAAAAGTACCCCATAACATAAAATAACCCCACATATTATGCATAATTAAATAGCCCTGATCTGAGCGCCCAAGTTCTCCATATAGCACTCAGATCCATGCAGTGTAGGGGAAACGCCATTGTGTTAAAGTTCTGACTGCCCGCACACGCGGCCGTATGCTCAAAATAGTTCCAAGGAGTTTGGTGCTTTTGTCGGTGAATTTTCGGGAGCTCTTGCAGCCTCAGTACAGGGTGCTCTGCCTGGCTCCCAGGAAGCGTTTGTTCCCCTTAGTCTCAGGCACCTTCCCTCCAAAAAGAGATTCAAAACCCCACACCAAGTTATCTGGGAACCAAACAATCACCTCATGCCAAAAACCGTTTCATAACATTCGCAGCTAAGTCCTGCTGAGGTAACAGAGAACCCACAAAGTCGTCATGCCGGAATTGGCTCTATAGCGGTCGCGGCCAAGTACAGCTGAGGACTATGCATGGACTTGGTTCGTGCGAACGGCCGCCAAAGAGCTAGTTGGTTCCATTTGCATGAAGGGAAAGTGCCGAACCAGGGGCACCCAGGGAAAGCTACTGATGGTGGCTGGGCAGGGTACTCACAAATGGTGTTCTAGACCTGGACCATAATCGGTAGGCAGGAGGCAGGTTTCCACACTCCTCCAGAAGTCCGTGACAGACGTTTGTGAGAAGGAGCATTGGTCACACATTTCAAGCACCATAACCACTACAAAGTGCAGTATGGTTATGGTGCTATAAGTGTCCGGGTGCCCTCCCAGTGTAAGTATGCAACCTATTTGTAAACTTTTTAATAATTTACCTGGGATCCATCAGGCTTTGGTCACAGCCTGAAGCTCATTCACAGAGCTTTTCTTTGTGCTACTGAGCTAAGGCCTGCATCACTGCACCCTCGAGAAGGTTCCAGGCGTACCCCAGGCTAGTTGTCAAACAGTTCTCAATCTCATAACCCTGGGAGGACACAAAGGGCTGGTGTTACTTCAAATAACCTACTATTTGTCTTTGAGGGGCCATTTTTATCATTGGGCCCCTCACGTTGCACTAAATAATTAACTTGCCCCTAGAGGCTCCTGCTCCACCTTTGGCAGATTATCCATAATTAAATGCTTTAGAGGTCTATAATGTCATCTCGATGTGTGATAAGTGTCTACTTGGCTACACAAGAGGTCCTTATGATCTCATTTCCATCATGCTAGCAACACCATGATTGGAGGTCCATGGATGCTATGCTGCTGTTACACCTACCTGCATGTCCCCAAGCATGATCAAAGATGAGATGGTTGGAGTAAATTCCCCAAGCAAGGCAATCCTCCACTATGAAGCTCACAGGCTGGATTCATTACCATAGCAGAGGGACATTTTCCCCTCCGCTCCTATATTCCCTCAGCAAGCAGGAGTTGCACTTACTAGGGGTATTTCTCTATATTGTCAAGTAGGAGAACATCCTGTTGGCTGCATAGAGCACTTTGCTGTTGGCATATAGAATGCAAGCTCGTTTCAGCAAGGCCTTAAACTCAATCTGTTCCTGTGTGCCTCACTCGTCTGGTTATAAATACTTGTCTGTTAGTCCAACCATTGTACAGTGCTGCTAAATTTGTTGGCACTTTTTAAATATTAAAGGGACTCTATAGGCACCGAAAGAAGTTTTAGCTTAATGAAGTAGTGGATAGTATAGATCACGCCCCTGCAGTCTCACTGCTAAAGTCTATGCCATTTAGGAGTTAAAGGGACACTATAGTCACCTGAACAACTTTAGCTTAATGAAGCAGTTTTGGTGTGTAGAACATGCCCCTGTAGCCTCACTGCTCAATCCTCTGCCATTTAGGCGTTAAATCCCTTTGTTTATGAACCCTAGTCACACCTCACTGCATGTTACTTGCACAGCCTTCCATAAACACTTCCTGTAAAGAGAGCCCTATTTAGGCTTTCTTTATTGCATGTTCTGTTTAATTAAGATTTTTTTTATCCCCTGCTATGTTAATAGCTTGCTAGACCCTGCAATAGCCTCCTGTATGTGATTAAAGTTCAATTTAGAGATTGAGATACAATTATTTAAGGTAAATTACATGTTTGAAAGTGAAATCAGGTTTTTTTTTTTCATGCAGGCTCTGTCAATCATAGCCAGGGGAGGTGTGGCTAGGGCTGCATAAACAGAAACAAAGTGATTTAACTTCTAAATGACAGTGAATTGAGCAGTGAAATTGCAGGGGAATGATCTATACACTAAAACTGCTTTCATTTAGCTAAATTAATTTAGGTGACTATAGTGTTCCTTTAAATCACTTTGTCTATACAGCCCTAGTCACACCTCCCTGCAGACATTTCACTGTAAGAGAAAAGGCAGTACTTACATTGCTGCCTAGTAACACCTCTAGTGGCAGTCACTCAGACGGCCACTAGAGGTGCTTCCTAGTCCAGTGCTGAACAATGTGCAGCACCTACGTTTGAGGAGAAGCTGAACGTTCCCCTATAGAAATTAGCTGATTCAATACAGCTGTATGAGAAGATGCGGATTGGCTTAGTGCAATATTTTGCCGTGCATTCCTACGGGAAAGCATTTGGATTGACTGAGATAATCAAGATTATCTTCGTTGTGGAGGCGGGGTCAGCCACAGCGAGACAGGCACATGTAGGGGGAAAAAAACTGAGTAAAAATACCTTTCCCATGCGATCGGAAGGGGCTGGTCACTTAAACACACACATTCAGAAATGACTTTTTATTTTACGTTCACCAGGCTTTCTACCTTTTGTGAGAGCTTGACTGGATACTTTCCCTGGGGTCCATTTTGACTCTTAAATCTCTTCTTGCTCTGTTCCCTTGCGCACTGTTTAGCGATGCCTTGCCTGGAGTGATGTCATATCCCTGCTCCTGCCATTACTGCAGGACATGCGAGGGAGCAGAGCACAGGAAGATTACAGTTCCCTTGCGTGCTCACTTTCATTCCGCACAGCAGCCTGTCTCAGAAAGATAATGTTTGAAATGTTTGGCTTACGTATAAAAAGGATTGATTTTTGATTTTCCCTTTATTGAACTTCCAGACGCAGATGAATTTGAGGTAGAAGAGCCGAAACCAAAGAGTGTTGTAGCAGGTACCGTGGTAGTAAGAGATCGTTGGGAGGGAGAAGATGAAGAAGAGGAAGTGAAGGTGAGCTAGAATTTAGTGTTCACAAGCTGCTCATTAGCATATTTTATTAAATCTTTTCCATAAATACAGTTCTAACAAATGGGATGATATTTACTTTCCTCGCACAATTATAATACGTAAAGAAATAGCAAAACAAATACTTCTTTGTACACATGTCAGGTTGGTTGTCAGTGCTTCATACCAATATATCTTAACTTAATTGAGCTGATTTGTTACTTTTAACATAGAAGACCATGTCCTCTGTCACTTTAAATTTGTTTTGTGTATCTGCCTCTGCTTGGATGTCTTTCATCATAATTCACATAACTCAAAAACCAACATAAGTAACAAACCCTCATATGCTTACTATGAGTTTCCGGATCGTTGGGTTCTGTGCTCCTAACAAAACTAGGTGAAAGCCGCAATGATTCAGAGTCCTAAGCAAGGACCGATGTCTGGATTTGACCATGGAACAATTTTGTTATCTCTTCACTTTATTTCATTTCACATTATCAGAAAATGGAAATATTGACAAACCTGTAACAGTGCTCATACATATCGGCAATATTTTCTAAAACTGCATAACAATTAAGAAGGCAAACCCTAAATTCCCCCCCCAATCACCAGTTAAAATAATGTAATACATGCTGATTGCTCCATGCTGGGAACATTAAAGGGACACTATCAGCACCCAGACCACTACATCTCAATCAAGTGGTGTGGGTGCTATGTTTTAACCATGCTGTAAGAGAACAAGTCTCTTGAAATGCAAGGTGTAAACAATCTATAAAAATAATTGCTAATAAATTTGTAGATCAAAAGCGGTGTACAATCAGCAAAGCCATACAATTCCTCTAAAGCTGCTGTTGCTCACTATAAACCAAATACATCAAAAAAGAAACTGCAAAGAAAATTCACATTATTGTCTAATAGATTTAATGTCCTAATCATTAAGCCTTGGCCATCTTGTTCAAATATCCAAAAAGGCTTGTCTTTCCTGTTTGTTCTGGATATTCCCATCCCTGACTGGAAGCAAACCTTTTTCTATGCCTTGGAAACTGAATTTAGTAATATCACCAGCATTATACTTCCAATCTCCTATTTCTAGGAAAGGTTCATATCTTACAGAAAATATAGCTGGTTTGAACATCCTTACAGAAATGCTGTGACATGTCATTTGGATACATAAATCAGTTTACTCCTCTTGTATAAATCTATACTCTTTTTTTTTTTTTTTTTCACTGAACTTTTGTATTGTTGTATATATGTTTAGGAGAGATTTGAGTATTGGAGCTCTGCCGTTTTTGTTAATTTCTGGTTCAAATGGTTTGGTGGAGTGAATTGAGGAGATGTATGTTTCATCTTTGAATTTTTTTCTCCTCTTGGGTTATGCCTGCTGGGTTTTACTTACATTGAGCCACAAAAACGGTGAGGTCTGGTCATTGGGGCTGGCTTGCAATTGATTCTTGAATTCATCCTAAAAGTGTTTGGGATTGAGGTTTTGCTCTGTGCAAGCCAGTCATGTTTCCACAATTATCAAGAAACCAAAATAGTTTTATTGGATTTTACTCCACACACGCTGCAATGGTGAAACAGAAGAGGTCCTACTAACTCTGGTACACCAGCTAAGATTACAGTGGCTGCCTGTACCACTAAGCAAAACATCTCAAACCTATGTGAAAACATCCAGAAACTATTTGAGGCCAACATAGCCTTGGTGTAAACGGTTACTGTCTGGGTTTAAGTGATTAAGGATAATGTGTCCGACCTTAAACAGGGCCTGTGAACCCTGAGGGAAACCTTACACCAGCTACAATCTTTACACTCCAACCCTACCCTGAGAGTGGACTCGGAGTAGGAGAAAAAAAATATTAAAATCAGGAGGTTTGAACTGTGTCAAACCTCCTGATTTTACCTCCAGAAAAACCTCCAGAAAATCTGCCCCATTTTATGTAACTTAATGGCATCAGTGCTGCCTGTTTAACAAGCTAAACAGGGACTACTAGATTGGGCCTACCGTATTACCAAGTCCTTCCCGGCACCTACAGCTACCTCAAGGGACCTTATTTCGAGATGTCTGTCCTGTACAGACAAACAGCTAATGAAAGCATCTCTCTACTTCGAAACTCACTGTATAACGTTATTCCAGGACTTACCCCGCTCTACATTAAGGAGGAAATACATGCAACCCATTACAAAGAAGTTACTTGATGCAGGTATTTCTAATCGCTGGTCTACCCCACGGACATTTGCAGTCTCCGGGAAGGAAATATTTTTAAAGGGACACTGTAGGCACTCAGACCACTTCAGCTCATTAAAGGACCACTATAGTGCCAGGAAAACATATACTCGTTTTCCTGGCACTATAGTGCCCTGAGGGTGCCCCCAACCTCAGGGACCCACTCCCGCCGGGCTCTGGGGGGGAGGAAGGGGTTAAACTTGCCTCTTTCTCCAGCGCCGGGCGGGGAGCTTTCCTCCTCCTCTCCTTCTTCCTTGCGACGTTATCGGCTGAATGCGCGGCAGGAGCCGCGCTCGCATTCAGCCGGTCGCATAGGAAAGCATTCACAATGCTTTCCTATGGACGCTTGCGTGCTCTCACTGATTTTCACAGTGAGAAGCACGCAAGCGCCTCTAGCGGCTGTCAATGAGACAGCCACTAGAGGTTTTGGAGGCTGGATTAACCCTCAGTATAAACATAGCAGTTTCTCTGAAACTGCTATGTTTATAATAAAAAGGGTTAATCCTAGAGGGACCTGGCACCCAGACCACCTCTTTAAGCTGAAGTGGTCTGGGTGCCTAGAGTGGACCTTTAAAGGACCACTATAGTGCCAGCAAAACATACTCGTTTTCCTGGCACTATAGTGCCCTGAGGGTGCCCCCACCCTCAGGGACCCCCTACCGCCGGGCTGGATGGAGCGGAAGGGGTTAAACTTACTCTTTCTCCAGCGCCGGGCAGGGAGCTCTCCTCTCCGCCTCCTCGGCTGAATGCGCGGCAGGAGCCCCGCGCGCATTCAGCCGGTCTGATAGGAATGCTTTCCTATGGAAGCTTGCGTCTTCTCACTGTGATATTCCCAGTGAGAAGCACGCAAGCCCTCTAGCGGCTGTCAATGAGACAGCCACTAGAGGCTGGCTTAACCCTAATATAAACCTGCTATGTCTATAGAAAAAAGGGTTAACCCTAGCTGGACCAGGCACCCAGACCACTTCATTAAGCTATAGTGGTCCTTTAAAGGGATCTGGGTGCTGTGTCCCTTTTGCACATAGTCCTGCAATGTTAAACGCTCTGCATGAGGACATCCAGCGTCAGATTTTTTCCCCATAGGAAAGCATTGATTCAATGCTTTCCTATGGAAAGGTCTAATGCACACGCGGCACTTGCCGCGCATGCGCATTAGACCCCACTCGTTGTGGGACGGAGGAGGTGGAGCTTTAACCCAGCGCCAAGGGACATTGGCGCTGAGATAAGGTAACTATAAAAAGGTTTTAACCCTTTACTTACCGGATAGAAGGGGGTGCGAGGGAGGGGGGAGGCAGAGGGATCGGTAGTGCCAGGAACACGGCTTGTATTCCTGGCACTAAAGTATCCTTTTAAGACTTCATCTCCTGAGCAGGCACTTGTCTTTCGATTAACTCTCAGCCTAGAACACTTGTCTCAGTCAATATCAAGACCCTTGCCCATCTGTATATGGGAAATCCTGAATGTGGTACCCTCAGCCCTGGAGGTGTGGATCTCTGTAATATATATGTATGTGTGTGTTTTGCAGGTTATCTGCCTTATTTCATTTATTTGTGTGTGTATATACCGGGGCTCGACAAATCCCAGACGCCATGGCGAGCCGGAAATTTGTCCTGGCACCTGGTATTTGTGAGCCTGTTCAGCCCCCGAGGTGACCGGCTGCCTGAGAGCAGAGGCAGGCAGTTGGATCACAGAGGGCTGAAGCAGGCTGCTGACGGATGGAGGCGGCCGGCCAGCTCATTTACAAGTAAGGGAGGGAGACCGGCTCGTGTCAGGCGGGCGGACAGACAGATCACTTAATGCCGCGGCGAGAGAGCTGTAATATCCCTACTCACCTCCCTCGCGCGGCTTTATGATGTCACCCTGGACCCCGGCTCACTAAACAGTGCGCAAGAGGGAGGCGAATAGTGAGATTACAGCAGCCCCGCTGGACCCCAGGGAATACCTATCCAGTGCAGCTCTCCAGAAGTAAGGCTGGGTGATTTTAAATAAAGTAATTATTTGTAAGTTTGTGTCTGTATATCTGTGAGTGCTGGTGTGTGTCTGTATATCTGTGAGTGCTGGTGTGTGTCTGTATATCTGTGAGTGCTGGTGTGTGTCTGTATATCTGTGAGTGCTGGTGTGTGTCTGTATATCTGTGAGTGCTGGTGTGTGTCTGTATATCTGTGAGTGCTGGTGTGTGTCTGTATATCTGTGAGTGCTGGTGTGTGTCTGTATATCTGTGAGTGCTGGTGTGTGTGTGTCTGTATATCTGTGAGTGCTGGTGTGTGTGTGTCTGTATATCTGTGAGTGCTGGTGTGTGTGTGTCTGTATATCTGTGAGTGCTGGTGTGTGTGTGTCTGTATATCTGTGAGTGCTGGTGTGTGTGTGTCTGTATATCTGTGAGTGCTGGTGTGTGTGTCTGTATATCTGTGAGTGCTGGTGTGTGTGTCTGTATATCTGTGAGTGCTGGTGTGTGTGTCTGTATATCTGTGAGTGCTGGTGTGTGTGTCTGTATATCTGTGAGTGCTGGTGTGTGTCTGTATATCTGTGAGTGCTGGTGTGTGTCTGTATATCTGTGAGTGCTGGTGTGTGTCTGTATATCTGTGAGTGCTGGTGTGTGTCTGTATATCTGTGAGTGCTGGTGTGTGTCTGTATATCTGTGAGTGCTGGTGTGTGTCTGTATATCTGTGAGTGCTGGTGTGTGTCTGTATATCTGTGAGTGCTGGTGTGTGTGTGTCTGTATATCTGTGAGTGCTGGTGTGTGTGTGTCTGTATATCTGTGAGTGCTGGTGTGTGTGTGTCTGTATATCTGTGAGTGCTGGTGTGTGTGTGTCTGTATATCTGTGTGTGTGTGTCTGTATATCTGTGAGTGCTGGTGTGTGTGTCTGTATATCTGTGAGTGCTGGTGTGTGTGTCTGTATATCTGTGAGTGCTGGTGTGTGTGTCTGTATATCTGTGAGTGCTGGTGTGTGTGTCTGTATATCTGTGGGTGCTGGTGTGTGTGTCTGTATATCTGTGGGTGCTGGTGTGTGTGTCTGTATATCTGTGAGTGCTGGTGTGTGTGTCTGTATATCTGTGAGTGCTGGTGTGTGTGTCTGTATATCTGTGAGTGCTGGTGTGTGTGTCTGTATATCTGTGAGTGCTGGTGTGTGTGTCTGTATATCTGTGAGTGCTGGTGTGTGTGTCTGTATATCTGTGAGTGCTGGTGTGTGTGTCTGTATATCTGTGAGTGCTGGTGTGTGTGTCTGTATATCTGTGAGTGCTGGTGTGTGTGTCTGTATATCTGTGTGTTTTTACTCCCCCTTTTTTCCCCATGCCGTGCTGATGACGCTGCGGCTGGCCCCACCTCCATGGCTGAGATTATCAATCTTGACGATCTCAGCCAATCCAATGCTTCCCCAAATGCCACTGTGCCAATTTAACTTCTTATAGAGGTGCATTGAATCAATGCATCTCTATAGAGAACATTAACATAGGTGCTGCACATTGTGAAGCACTGACCCAGGAAGCACCTCTAGAGGCCATCTGAGTGACTGTCGCTAGAGGTGTTACCAGGCAGCAAACACTGCCTTTTGGCTGAAATGTCAATGTTTACATTGAAAAGCATTCAGGGACAGGATATAGACTTCAGAACAACTGCATTAAGCTGTAGTGGTTCTGGTGACTATAGTGTCCCTTTAAGAATTGTATTTTTGGTGTTAATTTCTCTGGCTCCTTACTTTTCTAGCTGGCTCCTAGATTCCATGAAAATTTGTCAAGCCCTGGTATATACACTGCTCAAAAAATAAAGGGAACACTTACAACACAATGTAACTCCCAAGTCAATCACACTTCTGTGAAATCAAACTGTCCACTTAGGAAGCAACACTGAGTGACAATCAATTACACATGCTGTTGTGCAAATGGGATAGACAACAGGTGGAAATTATAGGCAATAAGCAAGACACCCCAATAAAGGAGTGGTTCTGCAGGTGGTGACCACAGACCACTTCTCAGTTCCTATGCCTATGTCCTGGCTGATGTTTTGGTCACTTTTGAATGCTGGCGGTGCTTTCACTCTAGTGGTAGCATGAGATGGAGTCTACAACCCACAGAAGTGGCTCAGGTAGTGCAGCTCGTCCAGGATGGCACATCAATGCGAGCTGTGGCAAGAAGGTTTGCTGTGTCTGTCAGCGTAGTGTCCAGAGCATGGAGGCTCTACCAGGAGACAGGCCAGTACATCAGGAGACGTGGAGGAGGCCGTAGGAGGGCAACAACCCAGCTATAGGACCGTTACCTCTGCCTTTGTGCAACGAGGAACAGGAGGAGCACTGCTAGAGCCCTGCAAAATGACCTTCAGCAGGCCACAAATGTGCATGTGTCTACTCAAACGGTCAGAAACAGACTCTATGAGGGCCCAACGTCCACAGGTGGGGGTTGTGCTTACAGCCCAACACCGTTCAGGACGTTTGGCATTTGCCAGAGAACACCAAGATTGGAAAATTCGCCGCTGGCACCCTGTGCTCTTCAGATGAAAGCAGGTTCACACTGAGCACATGTGACAGTCTAGAGACTTTGTGGAGAACGTTCTGCTGCCTGCAACATCCTCCAGCATGACCGGTTTGGCAGTGGGTCAGTAATGGTGTGGGGTGGCATTTCTTTGGGGGGGCCGCACAGCCCTCTATGTGCTCGCCAGAGTTAGCCTGACTGCCATTAGGTACCGAGATGAGATCCTCAGACCCCTTGTGAGACCATATGCTGGTGACAACCACCCTGGGTTCCTCCTAATGCAAGACAATGCTAGACCTCGTGGCTGGAGTGTGTCAGCAGTTCCTGCAAGGTGAAGGCATTGATGCTATGGACTGGCCCGCCCGTTCCCCAGACCTTAATCCATTTGAGCACATCTGGGACATCATGTCTCTCTCCATCCACCAACGTTGCACTACAGACTGTCCAGGAGTTGGCAGATGCTTTAGTCCAGGTCTGGGAGGAGATCCCTCAGGGGACCATCCGCCACCTCATCAGGAGCATGCACAGGCGTTGTAGGGAGGTTTTACAGGCACATGGAGGCCACACACACTACTGACCCTCATTTTGACTTGTTTTAAGGACATCACATCAAAGTTGGATCAGCCTGTAGTGTTTTTTCCACTTTAATTTTGAGTGTGACTCCAAATCCAGACCTCCATGGGTTGAAAAATTTGACTTCCATTTTTTTTTTGTGTGTGATTTTTGTTGTCAGCACATTCAACTATGTACAGAACAAAGTATTTCAGAAGAATATTTAATTTATTCGGATCTAGGATGTTATTTGTGCGTTCCCTTTAAATTTTTTTGAGCAGTGTTTATATTAATATATAGTGTGTGTGTGTCTACCGTATATACTAGAGCAGTGATGGTGAACCTTTTTGAGCCCGAGTGCCCAAACCGCAATATATGCCAACTTTTTTTTCCTCAAAGTGCCAACACTGCAATTAAACCTGAATACTGAGGTTTAAGTTTAGAAAAAACAACTTGTACAGTTGTCCGAACTAATTAACATCTTTTGTTTTAAAAGAACACAACAGAGAGTTCAATGATACAGATTTTAAATAATGATATAAATAGATAAAATTCAGCTTATATTTATTAGTATCTCCAACAAATGCAATACATACACACAGACTGCAGAACACATACACACACACACCGTCCGCTAAACACATACACACACACACACCGTCCGCTAAACACATACACACACACACACCGTCCGCTAAACACATACACACACACACACCGTCCGCTAAACACATACACACACACACACCGTCCGCTAAACACATACACACACACACACCGTCCGCTAAACACATACACACACACACACCGTCCGCTAAACACATACACACACACCGTCCGCTAAACACATACACACACACACCGTCCGCTAAACACATACACACACACCGTCCGCTAAACACATACACACACACCGTCCGCTAAACACATACACACACACACCGTCCGCTAAACACATACACACACACACCGTCCGCTAAACACATACACACACACACCGTCCGCTAAACACATACACACACACACCGTCCGCTAAACACATACACACACACACCGTCCGCTAAACACATACACACACACACCGTCCGCTAAACACATACACACACACACACCGTCCGCTAAACACACACACACACACACCGTCCGCTAAACACACACACACACACCGTCCGCTAAACACACACACACACCGTCCGCTAAACACATACACACACACACCGTCCGCTAAACACATACACACACACACACCGTCCGCTAAACACATACACACACACACACCGTCCGCTAAACACATACACACACACACCGTCCGCTAAACACATACACACACACACCGTCCGCTAAACACATACACACACACACCGTCCGCTAAACACATACACACACACACACACACCGTCCGCTAAACACATACACACACACACCGTCCGCTAAACACATACACACACACACCGTCCGCTAAACACATACACACACACACACACACACCGTCCGCTAAACACATACACACACACACACCGTCCGCTAAACACATACACACACACACACCGTCCGCTAAACACATACACACACACACACCGTCCGCTAAACACATACACACACACACACACCGTCCGCTAAACACATACACACACACACACACCGTCCGCTAAACACATACACACACACACACACCGTCCGCTAAACACATACACACACACACACACCGTCCGCTAAACACATACACACACACACACACCGTCCGCTAAACACATACACACACACACACACCGTCCGCTAAACACATACACACACACACACACCGTCCGCTAAACACATACACACACACACACCGTCCGCTAAACACATACACACACACCGTCCGCTAAACACATACACACACACTGTCCGCTAAACACATACACACACACCGTCCGCTAAACACACACACATCGTCCGCTAAACACACACACAATCGTCCGCTAAACACACACACACACATCGTCCGCTAAACACACACACACACACACCGTCCGCTAAACACACACACACACACCGTCCGCTAAACACACACACACCGTCCGCTAAACACATACACACACACACACACCGTCCGCTAAACACATACACACACACACACACCGTCCGCTAAACACATACACACCGTCCGCTAAACACACACACACACACCGTCCGCTAAACACACACACACCGTCCGCTGAGTACACATACAGACAGACTTCTGAATACACACACATACTGCATTGAGGGGTGCAGTGTGTGTGTGTGGGGGGGGGTGTGCTGTGTGTGTGGGCGGGTAGGGGTGCTGTGCTGTGGGTGGTACTGTGGTGGTAGGGGTCCTGTGGGGGTAAGGGGTAGTAGGGGCGCTGTGGGTGGTAAGGGGCGGTAAGGGGTGCTGTGGGCGGTAAGGGGTAAAAAAAAACATAAAAACCAAAACAAAAGAAAAGCTATATTAATGCTGTATAACCCCCCCCCCCCCCCCTCCCTTCCTCTTACCTTTGGTGAAGGGGGGGGGGTGGGGGAACACAGTCATCCCTGGTGGTCCGGTGGTAAGTTTGTTTGTGGCAGCTTCTGTCCTCCTGCGCGATGCTGTGTGGAGCGTTGCCATGGTAACGCGCGGCAACGCTCCACACAGCATCGCGCGGGAGGACAGGGGAGCTGCTTGCTAGAGCCCTCCCCCTGCCTCCCGGACCCGGAAGTAGAGTAGGCGCCTGCGGTTTTGGGCAGGCAGGTGCCTACTCTGCAGACAGCCAGCAGCCCCCCCTCTCCCGACGACCTATGGCCGCGTGCCAACAAGGCGGGCCCGGCGTGCCACAGGTTCGCCATCACTGTACTAGAGTATAAGCCGAGGCCCCTAATTTTACCCCAAAAAACTGGGAAAACGTATTGACTAGAGTATAAGACTAGGGTGGGAAATGCAGCAGCTACTGGTAAATTTCTAAATAAAATTTGATCCTAAAAAAAAATTATATTAATTGAATATTTATTTACAGTGTGTGTATATAATGAATGCAGTGTGTGTGTGTGTGTGGTCCAGTGGCATTGGTAGTTCAGTGGGGGGAAGAGGGGTGCTGGCAGGGAGCACTTACCGCTCCTGTCAGCTCCCTTCTCCTCCGCGCCGGTCCGGTCAGTTCCCCTGTCAGCTCACACTGTAAGTCTCGCGAGAGCCACACTATGACCCCGTGGCTCTCGCGAGAATTACACTATGACCCCGTGGCTCTCGCGAGAATTACACTATGACCCCGTGGCTCTCGCGAGAATTACACTATGACCCCGTGGCTCTCGCGAGAATTACACTATGACCCCGTGGCTCTCGCGAGAATTACACTATGACCCCGTGGCTCTCGCGAGAATTACACTATGACCCCGTGGCTCTCGCGAGAATTACACTATGACCCCGTGGCTCTCGCGAGAATTACACTATGACCCCGTGGCTCTCGCGAGAATTACACTATGACCCCGTGGCTCTCGCGAGAATTACACTATGACCCCGTGGCTCTCGCGAGAATTACACTATGACCCCGTGGCTCTCGCGAGAATTACACTATGACCCCGTGGCTCTCGCGAGAATTACACTATGACCCCGTGGCTCTCGCGAGAATTACACTATGACCCCGTGGCTCTCGCGAGAATTACACTGGGAGCTGACAGAGTTGCTGAACGGACCGGCGCAGAGGAGAAGGGAGCTGACAGGAGCTGCAGGAGAGGTATGCGCTCGCTGCCAGCCCCCTGTCTGTATTATGGCAATGTAAATTGCCATAATACAGACACTGACTCGAGTATAAGACGAGTTGGTGTTTTTCAGCACAAAAAATGTGCTGAAAAACTCATCTTATACTCGAGTATATACGGTGTATATATATATTTTTTTAATTTTGATTCCTTATGTTATGATTTATTTTACCCTAACATTGAGCAATTACAGGGTGGTCTTCAGGCATCTGAGCCAATGATATCTGATATCTAGCTTCATCTCAATTGATTTCTTATTCTGACTAAATGATAGCTAGCATGGATATTGCTTTTAAAACCTCTGCCCCCTCCCGGCATGCGTAGGAAAAAGGTGAGTAAAAACTCCGTTCCCGTGCAATAGGAGGTTGACTGGTCACCAACACAGACAGACATACACACACTCAAAGATAGGCATTCACTGACCCACACACTTTCTCACAAAATGTTTTTTCAATTTAAATCCACCCGCCTCTCAGACTTTAAGAGAGCTGAAGTGGATTTTTTTTTTTAACCCCTTAAGGACCAAACTTCTGGAATAAAAGGGAATCATGACGTGTCACACATGTCATGTGTCCTTAAGGGGTTAAACGTGGGTCTGTGTTGTAATCTTCAAGAAAATTACAGTTCCCTGGCAGCCTGGCTATATTCTTCTTAGGCCGCCCACCTGTCTCCACTGGCTGCAGAGGGGGTGACTGATTCTGCTGCAGCTGAATGCGTTGATGATTACCCAGGCACAAGGATAATTTTTTTGCTGCCTGGGATTTGTCGAACCCTGACATACTTTAAAATGTATGCACAATTTAATAAAACAGGCATTTATTAGCCTGTAAGAGATTTAAAAAAAAAAAAAAGTTTTAAATATGTGTTGGTCACTATGTAGAATATACAGACAGAAGCAAAAACTCCTATTTTGTAAACAAAAACATTTTTATCTTTTTCTAAAATGTTCAGTCTTTACATGCGTTTTCAACCAGCCCTTATCCTGCAGATAAGGGCACAGAACAGGTCATCAATACACCACAGATAATCAGCAGAGTATATCTCATGGAAAACTGCAGTTTTTGTATCAGTAATAACCACCTGACCGTTCTATGCCTTCAATATAGATATAAGCCTTCATCTGTAACAGCATTGCAGGTGTTACTGCAAACATATTCTATCCTTGTGGTTTTCAACGGTTCAAGTACTCCTTTAACATTTTAGCAACTCTCTCTATAAAATGGAATTTTATCCCCCAACGAGTTCTGGGGGTGTGGCAGCTGAATTCGGTTTTGGTGTCTATATTAAAATTGGGATTCTCATATGCCAAACTGAACTAGCAAGTAAGTTTAGTTAGAAGTATCCATGCTTCAAAGAATAATTTACAGGCCAATGACGGGCAAAAAAAGTGCTTTGAAATATTTTCTCTCTGTGTGTGTGTGCCTTGATCCACACTAGAAAATATCAAAAAGGGACAATGTTCCTCATATGGGTATTACTAACTTAAGTGGTTACTCTAAGGCAGATGGCACTCCAGATGTTGCTGAACTACAACTCCCATGAATCTATGGATGAAATAGGCTGAGAATCATGGGAGTTGTGGTTCAGCAACATCTGGAGGGCCGGCGTTTGGGGTAGCCTGCTCTAAGCACTATACCTCTTTCGTTTCCTGAAGTGGTAATAGTGCAAGGACACCCAGTCTGTGCAGTGTTTCAGTATTAAACACAACCTGTTTAGAGGTATTTGTAACTATAGCTTGTGTCAGTCAGCCAGTGACACTGTTTCTAATCTGGCTGTATCAAATTTTTTTTTTTTTTTTAAATTCTTTATTTTTACTGTGCGTAGTTTTACGTACATGTTTGTCGCGCCCCAAAGGCTGGTAACAAACCAAAGCGTTAACAAAGCTTACAATCACCTTTAGGGCATTGATACAACTTGCACATTTTCTGTTTAAAGGTAGATAAACTAACGTTGACAAATTGTAAGAATTAACTGAGTTATCCGACGATATGTGCTAAAAAGCAGGCTAGATATAGATGCATAAACAGAGCATAGGCTTCTATTAGTTACACATTACAGTTGAACTTGTTAGCTTAATCTGCGCATTTTATGAAAAGTAGGCAAGCTAGGTAAGTACAGTGCTAGTGGATTTACTGTGTGAGGCATGAGTTAAGAGCACCGAATTGAAAAGAAAAAAACACCTAGTTACATTAGCATCTTAGCTTAATATGCATCAATTCTGGCTACAAGTGATGGGAGTTATAGAAGGAAAAACACTGTATTGGAGGTAAGCGGACTTAACAGAATGAGAGGTGGGTGCATAGTCTGGATGTCGGGTCAGTCCAGTTGAAGATAGTCCTCTCAGCCTGTGGTGGTCAGACCTAATGCGGGTATATTGCCAAATGACTCAGTAGCAGGTGTATCCGTTTGGTGGTGGTCACAGCCAGGGTTTCTGTTAGGGCCGTCAGCAACGGGTCTAACAGCTTCTGCTTTAATTGCCGTCTGTCACAAGGAGCTGGGGTACCTGTCGCTTTAGTATCGTGGATGGTGTTGAGCAGTGTCCTTTTCTCTGGCACATAGTCCTTTGCATGTTTGGGACCCTCTGCAGGTCGAAGTGTCTGCGGACCTCCTAGGTTGAGTACCCAGCCGGTTTGAGTGCGGGTATGTTGCTTTACGGGTCGCTGTACCCAGATGTAGGTAACGCTGTAATGGGCTGGTCGCTTGGGGGTGTTCTTTCCGGGCACTGCCTCAGTTTGGTCTGCGGGATGAGTTGTCAAGAGCTCCAGTGAGGCACGCTCAGTGAAGGTAGGCGCTGGGTCCTCTGCTGATGTGTAAGTCTGCTTGTGGTATGACTATTCAGCAGAACGGGAGGTCTCCGCTGTCGCCCCGTCGTGACTGCTGGCAAATGCTATGGGTGGTCATAGCCCTGGCTGTGTGTTGTGGGAGCTTCCCTCAGCGCTCCTTCTTCAGCAATGTACAGGTTAGGTGCCTCGCTGTTGGACATTTTGTAGCGGCCGCGTGGTAGCTGTCGGCGGCTAGTCGCCCAGAAGCCCTGCTGAGGTGTTACCTGCCTGGTGGGGGCCGGGATAACCCCCGCCGGCCCAAAGGGGGGGTAAGCGAGGCCAGGGGCCCCAGATTCGTCATGGGTCTCGGTATTTTCCAGGACGGAATGCGAGGCAGCGGCCGTCCGCCCCACTCCCCTCCCGGATAGGCCTCAGTCTCCCCAGCCCTGGAGCATCTCACCAGGACCTGGTCCACTCGTTATCAGGTGCTCCAGCTGCACCGCCACTCGTTATCATGTGCTCCAGCTGCACTGGAACACTCCAGGGTCAGGTATCACGCACTTCCAGTGGGTTCCAAGCTGATTATGATGGGTTTTTACCCATTATTAGTCGAGTTTCCCTGGAGCCATAGTGACTTGCAGCCTGCTGGCATGGCCGCCCGGCTCTGCCCCCCCACCCCCGCTGTATCAATTTTATCCATCTGCATGGACATCTTGTACTGAGGTCTCTCTCTTTCTAGGAGAGAACTGAGCGGAAGACCGTGGGATTGTAAATTGTTGCACGTAGCCATGTGTAAACTGATCGCAACAGCGGTATGACTATCAATTCACTGAGCAGTTCCACCCATTTAAAGCAGCTCTGTAACTTTACATGGTTTGCTTTTCAATTCTTTTTCTCTGTGGTTTTAATTCATTTTGTTTTCGTAATTATCCTTCTTTATTCATAAGATAAAGTAGAGACTACTTTAGGTTAGTGTTGTATCTTTTTGGCTTTTATTTTATTTATTTTTTGCGATGTGCATAACTTAAGCAAAGTTCCATTGAAATTGCTCAGCTAATTTACTTACAATCCATCAGTCAAATCCCACAAAATGGCCAACAGCAGACTTCATGGACAGAAGAGAACAAAATGCAGGTACCCAGGTAATAAGATCTGGTACAAGGAAGAAAAGATAATAAATATTAATCGGCTCATCACAATGGGTAGTGGTGGAGGATTACCACCATCATTAATTGAGCCAAAGCAAATGGAAACTGAAAAAAGACAGTTTTAAATTAGAACTTTATTTACAAAAAAATAATGCAGTCCTCACCCTCACTAGCCTTATAAAAAAAAAAACCAGGACCAAGAAATCACTAGCGTCTGTGTGTCATCAGTACAGACAGATTAGGCAGCCTTACCACCATGTTTTTATTTGATAGTCCTGTAGGGGAAGCAAGGGCTGTATTTCTTTGAGCATGGTGGTAGCAGCTACCTGCTCTATATATAATAGGCTCATAGTCAACCATTTTGGATAACACACTTCTGTGTTATTCTATATTTCTAATAGATAAGGAGAAATGTACACTAGTTTCTGTTGAAATTGAAGGAGCATAAGCGTTTCGTTCCTCCTTTTTATACAGTTCTTACACCTCTCACGGCTGCTGCATTCATTATTTGAAATCTCTATAATGTAACAGAACCACCATGACCTTTTTTTTTTTAATACTGCTGGCGTAACATGAAATATTAAAACTAATTTAATTGTATGTCACACAAGTAAAACCATTCTGCTATATTCATAATCTAAAGTAACCATTTTCTCTGCAGGATAACTGGGATGATGATGAGTCAGAAGAAACTAGTAAGCAGGAACCAGAGAAGACTGGTAAGGACCTAAAAGGGGGGCATGATAGTTATTATATTGCATAGAATGCACATATCTGTGGAGGGGCTACAGTGTGCATTGTGAGTTTCAGAATGAGATAATCCCATGTATAGAATTCCAGAGGGGGAACAACTGATTGTGCTAAAGCCAACTTAAATTGTAAAGAAGAGGATGTGGAGGTTTAGAAGTAATCAATAAACTGTGTTTATAACACTACCAAAAACAAACCTATTGGCAATTACCAACCAGTAAAGTAAGAGTTCATATAAGCAACCTTTCCTAGTTATCTGGATAATAAAAGCAAATAATTACAACTATAGTTCAGAAATACATCATTTATGTAAAATATATACTGGCTTGCTGGCAACAAAACCTGACCGAATATAAAGTGAGCCAGGCATACATAAATCATGTGAATGCCAAGTTCACATTTAGTAGGTAGATCTTATCTATAAATTTCCTGACAAAATAGTTACTTGAAGATCACATCTTGTTCCTGCCCCATTGATGTATCAACCTCAAACAATAACGTGCAGGTTCTTGCTAAGAGTTGAGATGTGACCACAGGAGCACTTTTTATATGTAATTGATGATGTAGCAGAATCGCCCAAAAATGTAATATTCCATGCTAGGGATCGACCGATTATCGGTTTTACCGATATAATCGGCCGATATTCGGTATTTTCGGCAATATCGGTATCGGCCAATAGGGATACCGATATTGCCGATAATACCTCCCAGGACCGCCAGGCTCATTACAAGCCTGGCGGTCCTGGGGGGGCGGGCAGCAAGCGTTTACTCACCTCCGAGCAGCTCCTCCAGCTCCCCAGTGTAAATCTCGCGAGACCCGCGGCCAGCTCTGACGGCCGCGGGTCTCGCGAGATTTACACTGGGGAGCTGGAGGAGCTGCTCGGAGGTGAGTAAACGCTTGCTGCCCGCTCCACTTCCCTCCCCCAGCTAAGCCAATGCCACTGGACCACCAGGGATTAACATATCCCCCCTCCCTGGCAAGGCAACAAGCAGGGAGGGGGGACAACAAAAAATAAATAATAATAATTAAATATATAAAAAATAAATAATTTAATATAAAATTTTTAAAAAAAGTTTTAATAAAAAATGCCCCCTCACACACACACTATTATTATACACATACACTACACTAACACACTGTGTATATAATTCAGTGTGTTTGTATAGTGTGTGTGTGTATATATAATGCAGTGTGTTTGTATAGTGTGTGTGTATATATAATGCACACTATACAAACACACTGCATTATATACACACACACACTATACAAACACACTGCATTATACACACACACAGACTACATTATACGCACACACAGACTACATTATACGCACACACACTATACAAACACACTGCATTACACACACACACACTATACAAACACACTGCATTATACACACACACACTATACAAACACACTGCATTATACACACACACACTATACAAACACACACTGCATTATACACACACACTGCATTATACACACACACTGCATTATATAAACACACACTGCATTATATACACACACTACACACACACTGCATCCACTACACACACACTGCATCCACTACACACACACTGCATCCACTACACACACACTGCATCCACTACACACACACTGCACAAACACTGCATCCACTACACACACATACACAGCTCCCCTGTCTAAACACACTGCATCCACTACACGTGGCATGTATATTTTGTGCATTTACCTTTAGAAATAGTTTTTTATTTTCCAAAATGGTAAATGTACAGAATATCGGCAAATTATATCGGCTATCGGCCTGAAAGTTCACAGGATATCGGTATCGGCTCTAAAAAATCAATATCGGTCGATCCCTACTCCATGCAGTACCAAGTAACTCTTCATCCATCAATTTGCTAGGAACTTGGATGGTGGAATGTAGAGATTACATTTTAGGCTCCTTAAAGTGACAAGTCATGTTGGCTATGACAAGCACACTTTAGTATTAACAAACCAAGGTGACATTAGGACTCACATTTAAATGTTAACTTGCCAATATTTGCAAAATGTTTGTAGTTACTGCAAAGAATTACTATTTCTAAGGTCATAAATGTACATTTTAAATATTCTTCTAATGTCCATAAAGCATTTTCTTATGCAGCAACACTCTGACTTATTCCATTTTTAATGGAGTGGATGTTCAAATTTGACGTATGGTTTGTGAAAAGGGTGAGATGTGGCAGATTGGATGTGAAGAGTGAATTTGTTCTAGTATAAAGAGCCTTGGATGAGTTATTGAAATGGGAATACGCACATATAGGTGAAGGGCTGGGGTAAGGGTTAAAGAGAGGAAGCAGAACGAACTGTTGGGGAAACCGTAGTAAAGGGGTGGTAGGTTGTTGAGAGAATTATACAGTCTGAAAACTGCACAGAACAGTTGAAGCCAATGTGGGTTTTGCAGTATTGGAAAACCTGTGCAAGCCAAAAACCTTTACAGGTTGCATTTTCTGTTTGAGGGATGGAGTTTTGTGCAAGGTTGTGAACGAAGACGATGGCAACGCCTGGTAAAAACAAGAGATTGCATTGCAATGATAAATGCATTTTTGCCAGAAAATGATGCATGGATGCTGAAGAGATGAATGTGGCAGGCATTGAGTGGTAATAGAAATGGGGGACATGTATTTACTAAACTAGAATTCAATGTCCGGTAAACCTTTTTAAGAAGTCTTTACATCGTTGCATTCTTCGGATGTTAAAGGTGAGGTTGTACCAGAAGAATTCAGCCATAATTCCCACTCCTAGAGTGGTTTACTGGAATAGATCATATTGTCAGTATAACCACAGGTACTGATTATTTCACTTTTATTTATTTTTTTCATAGAACAAAAAGTCACAGAAAAGAAAAAATTGCTGGATAAAATAAAAGAAAAGGAGAAGCAGCTGAAAAAGAGACAAGAGGAGCTGAAAAAGAGGGTGAGATTCATAGTGTCATTTACCCATAAGTTAATGGGTTTATCTAGTGGGGACACTGGTAGAGGCGGTCCTACTGTACATGACCTGTAATTAGTCCTTAATAATCCTGTCTCCATCAAAGGAACACACCAGAAAGCTGTTTGTGAAAGTACCAAGTTCAATAGAACACAGCATATAATGATGTATAATTGTTCCCAGGTGCACCCTCTTGGCTTTAAATTAGAACTTAATTTCTTCGGCATTGCTTAGTTCCCTGGAGCTACGTGAAATGGACAAGTGTTTGTCCTGAGTTGCCTGCTCAATGAGCTGTAATACATTAAGATGTCTGTCTCCGACCATTCTTCCAGCAGAGATGAGTCTGTGTCACAAGGAAAAGGGCTTTCAGTAGCTGCATATACTAAACTTTAAACCATTTAAAACTAATTGCATGCATGTCTTATTTGGGGTATATCTACTGAACTTAAATTTTGTTTTTTTTCTCTTCCTCTCTCAATGGAGGGTTCTTATAAGACATGTGCAACTTGATAAATCTGCTACTGTATACGCAAGATGTAAAAGTGGAATAGCAAAGTAATGGAGGGCAGCATTCCTAAAAATACATCTATCCATGCTATCCTCCCTGTAAATAGCAAATACATATGGCAAATATGCTAATGCTGGGCCGTGAGAGTTGTAGTTTAAACAACTGGGTGCTACATTTTTAGCAACCTCTGATTTGTGGTAGTCATTTTGGGGTTCTCTAATCTGTTGTCCCTTGCACACTGCAGTTAGAAGTACCACAAGAATCTCCAGAGTTATCCCCAGAGGAGCAGCTGGCGGAAAAACTGCGTCTGAAAAAGTTGCAGGAGGATGCCGATCTAGAGTTGGCAAAAGAAGCCTTTGGTAAGTAATGATTCTGAAACATACTGTATATTTGCACGATGTTCTGAGTTTGTTACTGATAATGGAGCAGTGCAGAACCTGTAATTTAACATCTCTACAGATATACTAGATAGGCTTCATTATAAAGTGATCTTTCCACAGTTTGAACTGTTCTAATGTGCATATACTGTTTAACCCCTTAAGGACCAAACTTCTGAAATAAAAGGGAATCATGACATGTCACACATGTCATGTATCCTTAAGGGGTTAATGAGCATGTTTACATACATACTATGTATTTTTGCAACTGAGACTGGTAAAAAAACAAAATCTTGATGAATGCGGCTTCTCTTCCTTATGCTGTAATTGCTTGCATGCCTGCCTGCCTCAAAGTTAGGTCTCGAGTAAGGTGCTGTGTACTGAGCATTTGCTGACATTACAAATTTATTTAATTTCTCGTTCTCGCACTGGTATAGGGGTCACAGTAACCGGTATAGATGCCATGAAACCGTCCACACGGGATGACTTCACAGAGTTTGGAAAGTTGCTAAAAGAGAAGATTACACAGTATGAGAAATCCCTGTATTATCCCAGTTTCTTGGAAACGCTTGTGCGGGAAATCAGCATTTCATGTAAGCATTGTTGATTGTGTGTATTGTGGCTTTTCAGGATTTATTGAGAGCCAGTGTGTTTGTGAGTGTATTGGTTTTTTGCCTACTCTGCTTGCCACTAATGTTTCCTATAACCACCTCTTTACCACGCCACTTACATTGGCAAGCTGCACAGAGCTCAGCCTAATCAAAAACACAGTACTGCCCTCCACCAGTTTGTGGTGGTAGAATGTGAGAACACATAATTACACAACCCTCTAGTGAGCAGGCCTGACCAAGGATTGATCAGAAAAAGCTCCATGTGGCTCTACTTGTTACCACTGGTAGCAGCTTTAATCCTGTAGTCCCTTGGAAATTACTATTTTTACCACTAGTCTTCCGCATGTTTATGCAACTACAGGTAACGCTAGTCCTTTACATCCAGACTACCATGCCAGGACTTAATTCCACTTGCCCATGGCAAAAGGATGAGTGGATATTTTAAGCCATGGTTTGTTACTTTGCTATGTGTTTGTATTGTTAAATGTTTATTCTGCCTAGTGTGTTCTATATGACACAAGCATTATGTTGGGGATGTTGTATTCTAGGTCCTAAAAGTTGCAGTCAAGTGTAGATTTACTCTTGTGTTCTGAGATTCTAGATGCATGTAGAATTCAAGACTGTTTGAAGCCTTGAGTTCTAGAGTTGAGAATCGTTGTTGCAAGCAATCCTTGTCTGTGCACTCTTGGATCTGAAGCGTAATGAGAAGGCTTTAAATGTATTTCATTACAGTGGAAATTGATGACCTCAAGAAAATCGCAAATGCATTGACTGTTCTGTGCAGTGAAAAGCAGAAGCAAGAGAAGGTGAGGATATTTGGGGAGGCAGACCTTATTTGGGGGCTTTAAAATATTAATTGCTGGTTGTCAGTCATGCTGAAGTTTAATTTCTTTTCCATTTAGCAAAACAAGGCCAAAAAGAAGAAGAAAGGGGTAGTACCTGGTGGAGGACTCAAGGCTACCATGAAAAATGATTTGGAAGACTACGGAGGTCTGGATGAGGGTTATGGACGAGAGTTTGAAGATTTCATGTGATGCTCATGGCCATCAGTACTGAAAGCAGCCTCTCCCCCTCAGGACTCTGCCAAATGCTACAGTCAAATAATTCACCCCCCCCTTCTTCAATTACTTGCCGTGTGTGATTCTGGATGCTATACTGGGTTATCAAACTCGCCTCACACCCTACTTACCTGCTCTGTGCATTGTATCTTAGCCTGTGACCTTACACTCTGCTTGTGGCATGCATGTTAAACTGTGCCATGTAACATGCATGCTCAGTAGTGCCATGTTGCAAACAGAGTTGTTTTGGTTCTTTCTCCTTCCCCTACCCACATGACATGGAAACTAGACAGTGCTGGTTTCATGGTAACCCCCCCCCTTCAGTTCTTTTCACTAATTACTCTCGACACCTGCCCTCTAGCCCCATTAGATTTTATATTGTGGCTTTTAAGCCTTTGCTGATAAAAGCTCTTGACTTTTCCTGCTGGACGCAACTCCAATGCTTTTCATATATTAAAAATGAACAGGACTTCAAATAAACCGAGGACTTCAACTGTGCAACCATGAACCTGCAGGAGAAAGGCAGCTGGTACCACTGAAACCTCACCATGGTGTGGGGGTCATCTGTTGGTTCTCAGAGACTGTAGCTGCTGATATGAAATCTGCGTGTCACAGGCAATGTTGCAAAACTCTGGCTACAGGGGGGTTTCTGTTAAAAAAAAAAAAAAGCTTGATATTTATTTAGTATTGGAGTGCCCGTGTGGTTTCAGAATTGGATAGTTGCTTCTCTGACTCTTGCTGCAAGGTGCAGGACCTGACATCTCTTAAACTTAAATTCTGTTCAGTTATCGGATGACGCTTTGCAAGCAGGTCCTTCAATGGGAGAATTGTTATATTAACAATGAGACTGCAATGTTTGTTTTTTAAGACAACTAATTTAATAAACTCATCCTTGTGAGAGAAGGCAGTTTGTGTTTTCTCAGATTTTTCAGGAGACACCTGGGATATATACAGGGTTTAGGATATAGGTTTCTAACCTTTGGCATTTCAAACACTTGTATACTATACTTCATGTGATACATGTTATCCCTTTAGTGGTACAGGAGACAGTTGGGGAAAATAATACAATATGATTTAATGGAGGAGACCGTACTTTAATAACAGCCATGTGCTGTAGTGGTTATTGTGAAAGGTCTAGTGTGTGCCTCTGAAAACTGAATCTCATAACAGAAAAGCGGTCACTGTCTTCTTTACGTAATTTATAATCCATGTATCATAGGGGAAATTATTTCTAAATTCAGTTGCATACCCTTAACGGAAATGCCGTGGCAGGAGAGCAAAGAAAATTAAAAATCCTTTAACACTTCATATTCAGACATTATCTTAAGAGCTTTGAAAATCTGGAAAAGGATCATGACCCCCACTATGAGAATTGTAGGAGCCTGTGGCTGGTAGAAAATGTTCTACTCCACTGTTACTGTAATACATAGGTACCTAAATGGTAGATCCCCAGATGTAGAACTACAGCTTCCATGCTACTTTCATTCTAAAAGGCATGCAAGGCAACATGGGAGGAGTTTAACATCTGGGGATCTACCTTTTGGGGCTCCCTTGCTGTAATGAGATTATGAAATCCATTAATCTTTCATAGTACCATTCACTTGGTCTAAATTTACTTACCCTCTTTAGTCCTGGAAAAATGACTTACAGGGTTATTCACTAATATGAGAATTGCAGGTAATTAAAAGTGAATTGTAAATTGAAGGCTAAAGAAGCCAACCTGAAAGCATAGCTGACTGGGAGAATTTTTCTCGTTTTGCTATTTTGAATTGCACTTTGAATCCTTGCTTTAGTGAATAGCCCTGAGATTAAACACTGACTCGGAATACCTAAAAATATTCTGCATACACCACAGGTATAAAATAATCACAGAACAGGCCATCACCCAGCATCGAACATTTACCTTGGTGCTCTATTTAACCCGACATGTATTTAAAGATGGCTGATATCCTACTGGCATATTTAAAGAAATGCTATAGTGTTAGGAATACAAATATGTATTCCTAATGCTATAGTCCTGGAGTGCCTCTTTAGGTTCCCTGGCCCCCTCAGATTGCATGAAAGGTGCTTTAACTATCCCTTTTCCCCTTCTCAACTAGCCCAATTCCATGGCTGAGATCATCAATCTTGACTATCTAAGCCTATCCAATGCTTGTGTGTAGGAAATAATTGAGGCTATTGCATGCACTCCAAAATGCTATGCAACTCCAATCAGCATCTCCTCCTAAAGATGCATTGAATTAATCCATCTCATTGGGGAGTGTTCAGTGGAAACAGTGCTGCGCACTGCCTCAGGAAACACCTCTAGTGGCTGTCCTCAATGCAGTGTAAAGGTGCTGCACTGACCCAGGAAGCACCTCTAGTGGCCGTCTGAGTGACGGCCACTAGAAGTGTAATTAGGCAGCAATGTAAACACTGCCTTATTTCTGAAAATAGTATTTACATTGAAATGCAAGAAGGGACAGGCTATAGCTACCAGAACCACAACATTTAGCTGTAGTTCTAGTAACTATAGGGTCCATTTAAAGTGTACCTGTTGTGGTGCATGCAATTTGTGATTACATAAAGCAGCATAAAACATGTCTGCTTCTACAATGTATAGCTAAAGTGTATACATTTTAAGTAAGTTTAAAAGTTAGCCCACCCCTCAGCCAATTATTGACATACACACTTATTTAGTGGGAGAGCAGGAGGACCCTCTTACGCGTGGTGCTCCTGCGTATGGAATTTAGTAATGCAGTCACCCTATGATGACATTGATACTCTGGCAACAAGTCCAGCTGGCAGCATCAGAGAGGGTCATGGGGCTAATAACATTTGAAAGGCAGGTGAGGCCCTCCAGTCATATTTTGATACAGTAAATGCTTGGTAAAAACGTATGTTTACGTTATGGCCAATAATGCGAAATGAAACTGCAATATGGACACTTACAGTATTTTTTATAATGTAACAGGTCTAAAATACCCCCCTTAAAGTGTATGTATATACATAATTTGTTCACACTGACTGGCTCAGGTATGCTATATTGATACAAAAAGATAAGTCCTGCGCTCACTCCCATCACTCCTGGGCGGCTGCAACGACCACAGTACAAATCAGCCCCAATATACAGTAAAAAGAAAAGTTACCTGCGCTCTTTCCTTAATCCCTATGTATGTTTAAACAAATAGGTAATTTAGTTACTCCAATGGCCGTTGGGGGGAAATGCCCGCCTGCCAACGTCAAGGCCCTCTGATCCTTCCCCTTGCTTTCCTTCCATTTGTTTAAATATACATAGGGATTAAGGTAACTTTTCTTTTTGGTTTATGCTATATTAATGCTGATCAGTAAAACTTCAATATAATGAAAGATGTGGCTCATCCTACTTGGTAAAGAATGTCTCCTTGTATAAAACAAAGGTAACACTTGAAACCATCTGTGTTCAAAATAATGACCTCCAGTGGGATCATGATCAGTATAACTTTTGCAGACATTACATTCTAAATTTTTACTTCCTGAATATAACGTTTGATAAGCTATTATGTGATTGAATATAATATAAGAAATGGACAGTTTCATACCCTTCTGTAACGAGGGGGCTATGATCCCTGTTGGTCCTTGTGGGACGCATGAAGTCTAAACATCCTGCAGGTGCTGACCACCATAATAGCACCTTCCAGTGCTGGCAGTCAGTCATTAATGAGCTGTGGAATTGTTTAAAATGATACAAAGCACAAATCTTTTCAGATTTACTTATTTAAAGTGGTATACCCCCACCAGAGCTGCATACTACACACATTACCATGGTTCTCTGTAGCAGCCCTGGCACGAGGCGAGGGGAGGGGAGGGGGGGGGGGGGGGGCTGATATGATTTTACCTTCAAACAGCCCGAGGTCCCACTCTAAACTGGCAGTGACCCCTGTTTTTAATTAATGCATTATTAAGATATCAACTGAAAATAATCAAATTGTCAGCCCGTTAGACAATGTTATCAAAATGTATTTAATAAGTTTAACAATTTTACAAATAGTGCAGGTATGGGAGGATGGGGGGGGGGGAAATAACAATGACTGACATCCATAGCACAATTTCACCTTGTCCTTTGAGTGAGATTGTCAAGGTTACCCTACCTAGAGAGCATATCAGTCAGACAGCATCGTGTCTGTGAGTCTTTCATCAAAGTGTCCGTTGTATCAAAGAACTCGTTTTCGAAGGCCAGTTTGTATCTTGTGTAGGTATCCTCACAGTAATCAATCAGTTTCTTCAGATTCTGAACCCCAGTCGCTCCTGGAGGATGCAGCTTACATCTGAATGGAAACAAAGAATGAGCTGTAGGTGTGACAAGGTTAGTCATTACATACCTCTCTTCTGTGTGAAGGTTTACAGTAATTTCCAAACTATAAAGGTTTTGTATTTCACTAAATCAGCACTTTTCATGGAATTATTTAGCCTTCATCATTTCTAATTTTTAATAGACTGGAGCACTGCACAGAAGGTGATCTTCAATTCCACAGCCAAAGAATGAAAAACTGGAATTGTGGAGAATTGAAATGAGAATTTTAAATTTTTAACAGATTCTGAGAATGTTTCAAATTCCTCTGTTTTGGCCTATGATTCCAGCTCTGTTATTGTGACTTAAAATCTCCAGTTTTTCGGAAAGGTGCGTTCGGCATCTTCATGCTCAAGTGGCTGTCAAAGTGAAAGCATGTGAGGTGTTCCTTGCCTTCAAAGTAAACACTGCCTTTTCTCAGAAACAGACAGCACCAGAACACTACATTAAAAGGGATACTATAGTCAACAGAACAACTACAGCCTGCCCTTGCAGGATGAGCACTGTAAACAGATTTTTCCAAGAAAATGAATGTTTACATTGCTGGCTGGAAAAACATCTCGTGGCAGTCACTCAGACGGCCACTAGAGGTGCTTCCTAGTAAAGTGCTGCACTATGTGCAGCATCCACATTCAGCTGAACGAATTCAATGCATCTTTACGAGGAGGTGCAGCGCTGCTTTTTGCCATGCATGTGCAATAGCCTCCCAATGCTTTCCTGTGGATTTTTGTATTGGCTGAGATGACCAAGATTGATGATCTCAGCCTTGGAGAGGTGGCGAGACCGTTGTGGTGTGGGGAAAAAAAAGGTGATAAAAACACCTCTCTCATGCATTTAGGGGAGGGGCCAGTTACCTAAATAGTTAAACACTACAGTGTCAGAAATACATGTTTTTGATTTTTCACCCGGGCCCACGTCCTGCCCTACCCATGGCCTTTTACAGTGGGTATAGATCTTACTTGTTGGATATATTTTCAAACAATCCGCTCTGGACCACCTGTCGCTGTTTGAATTCTTCAAAATACTGAAAGTCGCCTCCTACAATTACTTTGTGATACAAAGCCTCTGCCCAGTCTGGCTGCTGGTCGTAGGCTTCTGTGACAATAACAGCCTGGGTTTGGGATTCAAGTGTGAGAGGAGAGAAATATATATTAGAAAATAGATGTACAACATGATTGGTGTTGGTCTCATTGTGGATAGTCTGCTCATTGTTCTTATTCTAAACCACCTGTTTATCACTGGAGGGGAAAAAATACAATACTCAGGACTTGCACAAAGTAGCACACTAATGTGAAACCTGTACCAAAATCATTGTTAGTATATTTCAAAGGCAGGAAACGTAACTAAAGCAATCTGACACGGATTCTACTTGCAGTCCATTTGACAACTAACATGAAAGCTCTTCTGGCCCTAGATGTTGTTAAAAGTCATTGTTTACTGCACTACATTTAAACCATAAATCTGCTTGTGCCAAGAAAGTTTAGTTATAAATAAAACATTTTTTTTTAAAAATGACATAGAAGTATGAGAAGTGGAGGATAAACAAACTAAATGAAAAGCACATTTCATAAAGCTATTTTTTCCCCCCACATAAATGCAGATACACATATTATATGCAAATAAGAGTAACCAGTTCTAGCAGCAAGGAGCATTTTCTAAAATGACAGCCTGGTTACATCTAACGACAAGACATCCAACCAAAGTTGTCAAGCTGTATGTCTACATTTTAAAGATTTTACAAGGCACAGGATAATACAGAATGACAATCACTAAATGCTAAATACCATTAGAACTTTCCACTGCCTTGTGAATGAAACATGCATCTGTCGAAGTCTTCACTTAAGGAGTATTGCGGATATTATCTGGGCTTGGAGGGATGCTATGGTAGTACTTATGGTAGTTGCGACATTGATGGCAAAGAAACAATATAAATAAATGGATGTTTTGAGAATAATGATCTGTACATGCACAATTACCTGATAGAAACGTGGCAGTGCCAGTATCGGCGCCATCAAACTCTCTCTTTCCAAGTTGATAAGTCTGGTTTGATGGCCACCATTCAGCAAATGAATTTGCAAAGTCAGAAGACGGGTGAGACGTGCACAGCGCAGGGACTGGCGGACACAAGAATCCTGTGTATGGACATAGTCAAGAAAATGATGGAACACAAAGCTATGTGTACTCAAATAAGCATCACTGGTGCATGCTTATACCCAAAATTTATAACGGCCAAGTTGCAATTTTAGGCCAAAATAACAACTGGAAAATGTTCTCCTGAGTTGATGATTTCTTTCTAACTCTGCTGTTTTGGCCTCCATTACCTAAACCAAAAAAGGATACTAAATCATCTCCACTAGTCGTGGGGCCTTAAAAGTATTGTTTATTGAAGAATATGGTATAAAAGAAATACACACAGACCTCATGAATAACTTGTGATCTAAAGTCTTAGATAGATTTACAAAAAATTGCCCCCCAAAAAAAGCTTACTGATTACCAAGTGCATTCTATTTTGGATTTGTGGTGATGGAATTTGGAACCGGCACCAGAAGCCCAGCAGTGAATCAGCTTTAGTAAGTACTCACTGTGCACATAATTATTATTAATATTTTTTTTTTCCACTTTAATTGGAGTTGTGGCATAAAGGCTATGAGCAGAGGAGATTGTCTACTTTTCTGTATGTTTTGGTTCAATACTTAGTGAACAGACAAAGCTGTAAACCAGATGTGAGATTGCAGATTGCTAAATGTCCTATTTAGTTCACGCTTTACAGTTATTATTTTAATACTGGCTTCACCATCAGAAAAGCCGCATGCTGCTATTTGTTCTCTCTCCATGGCTGCTCTTACAGAGTTCCTGTCTGGAGCGGCTGCAATGAAGCAATCATTCCATAGCTGCTGCTCTCACACAGAGCCTGCCCGGATCATCCCCTTCCAGCCCAGAGGAGAGTGTCCTCCTCCCAACAGGCAGGACAAACAGTCTATTCATGTCTATGCTGAAGACGTATAAATACATTGATTGACACAAGACGGAGAGGGCTTTTTTATTTCTGATTTTACAAAGATCTATACATGAGCCACGAATTTTGCTAGAATAATATACAGATGGAATCTGATCATCTGTCATTTGTTTTTATCAAGAGAGGTACACTTTAAATGTATTGTTGAAGTAGATTTGGGAGTAGCCGGTGTTTATTTTACACAGTTTTAGCAGTCCACCCTAAAGAGCAGCCAATTCAAGAGAGGCATATGCAACCACCAGATACAAACAGTTAATTACAGGGACATTATTACTGGGTTTACCTTTGAGTAGCTCTCAGCAGCATCAATGAGTAGAGTCAGTGCTTTCATTAATGAAGATTTTAGTTCCACTACTTCAGTCATCCAGTATTCTGTAAAGTATGGCAAAGAAAGAGGCTGACTGTTAGTTGCCTGATAACAAATGTTTCTAGCTCTCTGGAGCCAGCAATGAGCAGACGTGTCTCAGGATCCTATGACGGAGAGCAGTGTAACTGGAATTCTTACCCCAGGGCTGGGACTGGATGAGTTTAAGTTGAATAAGAGCAGCATGCTCGTGGTTGCGGCCAATGTCACGATGCATGCTGAAGCACAGGGCTGTCATATTGTGCTTCTCACTGTCTCCAGGATGACAACGCTTAATGTATTCCACCAGTGCAGTCTGTAGCCCTCCTTTCTGGAGAGTAAACATAACAATAGAAGTGGCATGAATATAGCAAGATATTAAATATACTAAACGTCTCACTGCAGCTATTACTATGTACTGAGTTACCCATATGTTTTTAGGGAGTGTGGATAGATAATGTACGCCGTCATTTTGCATTATATAAATAAATAAATCATTTGTTGCTGCCCACTTTATTAAATAAAAATAAGCATTACAGTCACCAAAACCATAATCCTTGCCAATTCCACATGCATGGGCCCCATCCTCACCGTGTCCAGATGTTTCCGCAGCAAAACTTCAAAGTGTTGGTTTTTGTGCAAAATATCAAATACGTAAACCATGTCGTTATAGCGACCAATGCCAGAGAGGAGCCGCACCTGAGCCAGTGACAAGACAAAAATACTCTGTTAGAAATAGGAAACGAACAATGGTTAGCAGTACGAGAAAGGGCACTTTGCTACACACCATAAGACTGTACTCTTTGTTAGGAGCTAAGTGCATCTCGATCAGGTAGCGGCATGCATGAAGCACACGTCGAATGCCCTCCAGGTGACATGTTAAAGTGAAGCATTCGTGAGCAGCGATCAGTAGTTCAATAACTAAAAAACAATCAGGAGGTGTAAAAAATAAATAAAAAAAACGAAGAAGCATTGTTGCAACTGATGGAAATGTGCAAGAGAGAGAAATTGGAAATCATGTAAACAATGCTAAACAAGACCTTTGACCTTTCACCATCAATACTCACTGCATTGTGACTCTGTTAGAGGAACCATCTCCAGATTGTCAAGAAGAGTTAATCCCACCAAGGTAGGGTCAGGGCATAGTTTGGCAAGCTGTAAGAACTGTTTCCGTGTCTCAGACAGATTATGTACTTCAGCCTGGCCTGCAACAAAATTAAAGGTTTGTAGAGAAGAAGGTGGACACAAACAATCACTACTTTATTTGCTTGCACGTTACCCACCTATATCTTTGTCCAGTTCCTGCCACATTCTCCGTCCCTCCTCCGTCACAATATTTGCTACAGTAGCTGCAGACAGCCGGTGTGAAGTGATGACTGCGTGCGCTCTCTCACTAAGGTCATCGCGGTGACAGGAAATAAGGGAGCGGAGAATGTCGCTCGCATCTCGAGAGGAGAGATCAGAGAAAGAACATCCAAGATCCTTAAGAAGACAACACAATACAACAAAAATAACTAAAAAGACATTGAATTTACTGCACATATCGTCCAGGTCCATAGTGTAAACACCTCACGTTGTCCAAGCTAAAGTCATGCACTCAGCGTTCCAAAATTAGAAAAACTTCAACACTCTCACCTAACACTGTCAGGTGTCTCACTTGATGGACTTAGTTAATGAACACACACAGTTACCAACCTGGCTAAGTTCATACACACAGAGCAGCTGCCGACAGAATGTTTTCCCATGAGTGCAGGTATCTTTGAGGATCTCCAGGTATTTGAGCACAGGATCATGTTGTTTAGGAGATGGAGGAGTTTCGATGCTAGGCACTGGAGATAGATGGATTTGAATGAGAAGATATCCCTTTAAAAGACTGACTGACTACAATGAAGCCCTGAGGGCTAAATAAATACTGACCATATCTCTAATATACAGTGCGAATTAAAAGAATTCCCACATTGAATGTTCACAAAATCCCATAACTAAGAAGGCTGGAATGTAAAAACTAAAACTATAAGTGTGTCCATGCATCAAGGAAGCTGGAATTCCACAGCAACAGGAGAGCAGAATGTTGGGTACCAGATATCAAAAGAATCATGAATTTTATTTAACTTGCAACACTAGCAGAGAGCCCACCCTAAAGGCAAATTAATGCATTG
Source organism: Pelobates fuscus (assembly GCF_036172605.1). Lineage (NCBI taxonomy): Eukaryota > Metazoa > Chordata > Amphibia > Anura > Pelobatidae > Pelobates > Pelobates fuscus. Next base: position 295,700,669 of record NC_086319.1, read on the forward strand.
AGCTATTTACAAATGACACGAACAATGTGCAGATAGGACTTGAAGCATCTCCTCCAAATACAGCCAATAGCTTGGGAATATATAAAACCATTTACACATTGGAACAATAGTAAGAATAGGATATGATAATTTTTATTAAATCAGGGAATTACACCAACTTTTAAACATATCCGTTAAAGTACTCACTCCTTAATATTTAAAAATGCATGAAACCAAAATGAAAGATTTTCTGCTACTTCTACCTCCTTGCGTTACAGCAGCCATCTCTGCCCTCTCTTTGTGCTGTGACTGCCATCTTTGTTTTCTACTTGCGCTATACCTGCCATCTCTGCCTTCTCTGACGGAAAAACCCAAGGGCAGAGTACAGAATATTGGATAGAGACCTGACCTCAACATCTGAGGAAAGGGATTTAGGGGTGATTATTTCTGATGACTTAAAGGTAGGCAGACAATGTAATAGAGCAGCAGGAAATGCTAGCAGAATGCTTGGTTGTATAGGGAGAGGCATTAGCAGTAGAAAGAGGGAAGTGCTCATGCCATTGTACAGAACACTGGTGAGACCTCACTTGGAGTACTGTACACAGTACTGGAGACCGTATCTTCAGAAGGATATGGATACTTTAGAGAGAGTTCAGAGAAGGGCTACTAAACTGGTTCATGGATTGCAGGATAAAACTTACCAGGAAAGGTTAAAGGATCTTAACATGTATAGCTTGGAGGAAAGACGAGACAGGGGGGATATGATAGAAACATTTAAATACATAAAGGGAATCAACACAGTAAAGGAGGAGACTATATTTAAAAGAAGAAAAACTACCACAACAATAGGGCATAGTCTTAAATTAGAGGGACAAAGGTTTAAAAATAATATCAGGAAGTATTACTTTACTGAGAGGGTAGTGGATGCATGGAATAGCCTTCCAGCTGAAGTGGTAGAGGTTAACACAGTAAAGGAGGAGACTATATTTAAAAGAAGAAAAACTACCACAACAAGAGGACATAGTCTTAAATTAGAGGGACAAAGGTTTAAAAATAATATCAGGAAGTATTACTTTACTGAGAGGGTAGTGGATGCATGGAATAGCCTTCCAGCTGAAGTGATAGACGTTAACACAGTAAAGGAGTTTAAGCATGCGTGGGATAGGTATAAGGCTATCCTAACTATAAGATAAGGCCAGGGACTAATCAAAGTATTTAAAAAAAATTGTGCAGACTAGATGGGCCGAATGGTTCTTATCTGCTGTCACATTCTAGGTCTCTATGTTATTGCTGCAATCATGGTCTAGCTCCGTTTTTTTTAAACACATGCTGCTACCACTGCTCTATCATGTCACACAACTAATAATACTAGCGGTAAATATGATTTTGCCTGCCTTAGCAGTAAAGCACATGTAATGGTTTCCCACTCACAGCTCTGTAGCCTCTTCCTCCGTTTCCATGCATACTCTTCCATTTCTAGTCCTTCGGTGAGGATTGTCTGGATATCAGGATGCATCTGATCCTTTGTAGTCTCTCCTGTTGCAAGTGTCCTGCAATTCAGCACTAGCCAAAGATTGCGATGGGGCATCTGATAGTATCTGCATATACGGCTGGCCTCATGTATGCAGCTGTCATCAAGGAGGTGGTCTATTAAGGTGCTCAATGCCCTAGTGTGGTCAGAGTCCAAGGTGCTGCTCACATTGAGTGGTGGAAGAGAAGAGATTTCGAGAAGTGATGGGGAGTGGAGTAGTGGGAGACCGGCAAAGGAAAACTGTGCAGCCAGACGAGTGAAAGAGGACACAATGCCATGTGCTCTCATTTCTGCAGCCTTACTCAAAACCTCCCGCTCAATGCGACACTTCCAGATCATCTGCTCCATTTCTTCTAGTGCGGCTACTGGAGGGCTATCATCAAGAGACAGCCAATGTCCTGCAAGTGTGTGCAATAGCTCCTCCTCTGCCAAAAGAATGGTTTGTTCTTCCTCAACAGCTGCAATAGCTGCCTCTCGAAAGAAGTTGGATGCTACGGTTGGGGACAGCTGGTTGGTGAAGAACATCTCATGACATTTTTTCCAAAACTGTAAACGGCTCTGTGGACATGCCCATTGTCCAATTTCTTGCAGGATGAGTTTGTCCTGCAAAACCTAGAGAGACCATGTCACAAAAAGAAGAACTTCTTATATATGGTATTGAGTATATTAGCATTATATCATATGATATATATTCAGTATTGAGCACATGTACTGAATGGGAACAATTATATCATAATGTCTAGAACAAAAGGGAATGAAAAGAGGTAGGAGTGGGAATATTCAGAAGTGTTTCACAGATTATTTTAAATAAAATTATTATTTATTTTACCTCTTCTTTCACCAGGCAGTCAGTAGGCAGTCCTGCCAGTTCAGCTACCTTCTGCGCAATAAGGAAATGTTTTTCACCCAATAGTTTGTCCAGCAGATGTTGACACTCCCTCTGGAGACCTCCAGGGCTATAGTCACTAAGCAGCTCCTTACTAATACAGACAGGGTGGTCTAGTAGAATTTGAGTGAGAGCATTTAGCTTGTGGATCTCCAGCCCTGGGGAGCATAACAGCAAGATCAGTGTGTCATAAAGTACATTATGGGATTATAAACTTATACTGCATCAACAGTCTAGTTTCCTTACGTTCACAAAACTGCCGGCTGTCACAGTCACACAAAAGCTGAAGAATGTTCCTCTGTTCATATGGGGTTCGACTTTGCAAGAGTAAAAGATTAACAATCTCAGAAGCCCGGTCCTGAATCCAGGAAATTGGTAACAGAAAAGAGTGGGAGGCATCGGCAGACTGGAGCTGGAAGGATTTATTTCATGAAACATTCAAAAAACAGTTAAGGTGAGTACATTTCGAATATAGGAGATCAACTGCAAGACGACATCACTTACTGCTAGCAGATGGGCCAGAAAATCTTGCAGTTTTTGTTTGGCATCTAGATAATTCTTCTGTTGCAGACACAGCTCATACAAGTCAAGCAGGAGCAGCAGGGGGCTGTCCTGAAAAGAAAAAAAATTGGAAATATGAAGATGACACTAATTCAAAATAATCCAAGTGTTCCTAACCAGTTGGCCTCTCTGCCTCAATCCGATTTCCCTTTTCTCATCACAATCTTGACTATCCTTAGCTATCTTTATGCCACTCTACCTTTCACATATGAGCCATAACATCTGTCTCTGTTACTTGAGTATATGTTCAACATCTGACATTATTCTAGTGTTTTCTTAAATGATAGGTACTCATTTAAAACTTTCAGTTTTTTCAAGAAAAAGAAAACTATGTTTCAGTGTACCTCCATAAAAATGCTGAATGCTCGATGCAAGACTCTTGTCATCTTTCTTTCCAGCAAGGTGTTCCAAATCAGTATCAGATCTTGTAAACTCCATGTATGATCTTCAGCGGATGACAGTGAGCTCGTTATCAGTGCACAAGTAGTAGGACCCACAGAAGTAAGAACCCACACGCAGAGACAAGAGATGAGGTCAGTGCCGTCCTAGGGACAGAGGAGTGGAAGATGGTGTCTGAAGAAGGTTATGGCAAAGCCCTGCTATGTCAGGGTAACCATTACTTTAAGAATTGTACATCACGGTCAAGGGAGTTTACACTATGCAGCACAAATACATTTTTAATTTTTTTGGCAAGAAAATAATACTGAATGCCAAATGTATTAATGCTCGCGGCATCCATGTTATGACCATTGTACACTCAGAAAGCACATTGTAATATAAGAATTATGCGTCAGTTGAAGAAATGTACCTGTGTGCATGCAGCAAGCACACTCAGCAATGGAGCACTGCACCTCATACTTTCCTTTAAAAGCAGAAATCCTGGTCTTTCGCTCTTTTGGCACCGAAGTAGAACCTGAAATACATCAACTGTGCTTGGCTCACTGCTCTCTGCTGGGAAAATGTGTGGGGCCTGTGAGTCTGAGGCCATGCCTTGCAATGCCAGAGCAATGTGAGCGCCCAGAGCTGGGCTTAGGTTCTCTAAAACACAGGATATCTGCAAAATACAGGCAAGTAAGGACACAAGAGAATGATAAAGACTGACAAGATTATGCTCTAAGTTGAGAATTATCGAGAATTCAAAGAGAATTTCAAATGTAAGACCAAAGTAGATAAACTGGCAGCATAGCTCACTTGGAGATTTTTTTCTAGTTTGGCTAGTTTGACCTTGAATTTACAACAATTGCCACTTTATTGAATACCCTGATAGACACCATGTACTGACCTGTTGAAGCGAGTTTGTATGAACCAGAAGCTGCAGCCAGTCCTGTCTCTGTGCACAATTTCTCAAATATCTGGAGCTTAAAGGGACAGAGTGGAGGAGGCAAAACTGCACAAGAGTGGACCACTGCGTATTTGAGAAATTGGGGCTGCAGAGACACAAGAGTGTGGATGTTCTTTAAATTGTCACATTTCACAAAGTAAAGGTTTGTCTCTTCATTACATACAGAGTCGGATGTAGGAATACTTGTATCTTTTGCATTCTATGCAGTTGACCCTTTGAGTGCCAGAGGAGTGCCAAATTGCAAGCTTCTAAGACAATCGTTAAAGCAATGCATTGGCATACATACAGTGCATATTCAGTTAAAGGGACACTCCAGGCACCCAGACCACTTCTGCCCATTGGAGTGGTCTGGGTGCCAACTCCCACTACTCTTAACCCTGCAAGTGTAATTATTGCAGTTTTTTTATAAACTGCAATAATTAACTTGCAGGGTTACCTTGCAGGGTTAACTCCACCTCTAGTGGCTGTCTACTAGACAGCCACTAGAGGGAACTTCCTGCTCTGTAGCACAGATTATCTGTGCTAGAGTGTCGCTGGACGTCCTCACGCTGTGTGAGGACCTCCAGCGTCACTCAAATCCCCATAGGAAAGCATTGAAATTCGTTTTCAATGCTTTCCTATGGGGAGACCTAATGTGTATGCGCGGCATTGCCATGCATGCGCATTAGGTCTCCTCGGCCGGTGGGCGGGATCAGTCTCGCCAACCGGCCGACTGAGTAAGAAGGAGGAGCGGCGCGGGGGAGGAGACAGCGACGAGGGACATCGTGCTGCCTCAGGTAAGTGACTGAAGGGGTTTTCACCCCTTCAGTAACTGGGGATTGGGGGGTGGGAGGGAGAGGGAACCTCCAGTGCCAGGAAAACCGACTGTTTTCCTGGCACTGGAGATTCCCTTTAATTATACAGACCTGCAATTGGTGCCATTTATTAATCCTTTAATCCTACTGACTGACCTAGAGAGCCATAGAATATGGCTTACATATTTACAGTGATATGGCATGTTCAAGTCAAACATTAAAGCTGTCTTTCAGATTTCCCAGTGATAAGATTGTGATGAGCGGTTATCAATATTGTGTGTATTAATGGCAAATTGCTTAACATTGTCCTCCTACAGAATATGTCTAGGCCAGCGGATAGGCAACCTTTGGCACTCCAGGTGTTTTGAACTACATCTCCCTTGATGCTTTGCCAGCAGTATGGCTGCAAGAGCATTATGGGAGATGTAGTCCACAACATCTGGAGTTAGGAAGGTTGCCAACCCCTGGCTAGGCCATCATGAAATCATTGTATTCCACTTTGATTTAGTAAATCACAGGTTCCTTTTATATGTTTTATATGGCAATGAACTGTTCCCTTGGATTATATCACTCAGCCACCTTTTCAGCTGCTTCCTGATTTTAATGTAAATTCCACACGTTCTATTCTGTCAGCTGTCCTGCTCACAGATCTACTTTCATTGCTCATCTCTTACGAACACGATTGGCACATTTATTTCCATGCACTATGAGTTTTGTACAGTCCTACGGATAACACTGTTCCCATATGCAGCCACACTCACTATCATTCAAATTTAATCTTAGTTCTCTTACTTGGCCTCCCATTCTTTCTCCAGAGTTGAACTCATGGCTTCTTCTAAAAGAAGTGAAATCTCACCGGCAGCTTCAGTCTCATTGTTCAGTAGGTTGGATAGTTTTTGGGCTGGAGACAGACAGTAGACACAGAGAATATTTGAGTAAGATGCACATCGAGAACAAACACTGATAGCAAAACATACATATAACTTATACGATGACCAATGGACACATACATTCAGCACACACTGGAAAGCACTTGATCAACACAAATCAATACCTATATGCTCTGCTTGAAAGTTTTGCCCCGATCCATCATGCTTAGAGTTTGTATTAATCAATAATAAATTTCCAACATTCACATCCACACGAAGCCGGTGACTACGGAGTCCCAGTAACTCCATAAAGCAAACGCAGGAGGCAACCACAGACGGTACATTGAACCAGGACAATGCCAATCTATAAACATCCTCTGACATCTGCTGAATCCTGTAAATGAAGAATTGAAAAGAAAGTTATAAGGGAAGGAGGTCTAGACAGAAATATGACATGGTAAAAACACAGAAAGTAACTGCCTAGTTCATGTTTTAATTTTAAAGACCCTAGCATCGCCACGGCATATAAAACACCTGGCAACATGAATGGATTTCTCCTAAGAACTGGAGATGGCGTAAGGGTTCCCCTGAATTTGGGTAACAATTTATAACAGCACTGTGCCAAGTACATTGACTAATCTTGGTTTTTACAGAGTGTGCCATATATTCAATGTAGTGTAAAGATATACATGTAGTTCAATTTACAAATCAAGAGCGGAAGCATAGGGATTAAAAAAAAAGCATACTTTTTACGGCAAGCGGAATCCAGCAAATTAAAAGGAGCAGTGAATAGCAGAAAGTCTCAAAGATCAACAAAAACAACAATGTTTGATGAAGATCCCTTTCTTGGACTTACAGTTGTTGGGGTTCGGTGCTCCTTATAAGCTGCTGCATCAAGAAAGTGGCAAAAGCAACTGTGGGGCGCCCACTACGTAGATAGTAGTAGACATCAAGCTGCTCTGCCACTGACAGCTTATTGACAAGTCGAGGGCAGGAGAAGTGAGAGAGCTCTTTGGGAGCATCTAAAAAGGAGAATGTTGCAAGGGGACAGTTACATGTACATTCCACTTCCCAAATAATAATAATTAAAATATCATTTAAAAATCAATGTTTAGTAGATATGCCCCAATGAAAACATGCATGCATTTAATAATGCCTTTTACAAGCGGTTTTTAGATATCCCTCCAATGGAAAAAGCTGCAGATCTCTTCCCGAAAGTCTTTGCAAGCACTCCACTTCTTTACCCTGTCCAGACCTTTTGTGGCTGTCGAAACACAGACTTTGCAATGCAGCTGGTCAAAGAAAGAACAAACAGCCAAACAACCAGGAAGTAACAGGACAAGTGGTCTGCTTGAAAGCCAGGGGGTGTAACCAGGTTAATTTATAAATGTGCCAATTTCTATTGAAAAAAATACTAAATTGAAAAAAAACTAAATACATTTTAAAAAAGACACCTCTTCACAAAAAAAAGTATTTCAATAAGCTAAAGTGATTTATGGGTCTGGAGTGTCCCTTTAATGCCCACCTAACACTACCAATTACATTTCCCCCACAACAACTGGGATGGTAATTACCTGTAGCTGCTAATGTGTTTGTTTCCTGCCAAGTGAAGAAACACGTTGGGCTGAAGGGAGCGAGTGCCTGGGCACAACGAGAAACAGATGTGGCTTATCATCTAATTGGAAATGTTTATCATTATACAACAATATTATTTAACGCCATCTGATCATGTGTCCGGATACGGCCCTCTTTCCCATACCTGCAGGAGATGATAGAGGGAGACTTGGGAAGGGGATCCAGGGGCCGGGTGCTGGGAGAATAAAGCAGCTCGAAGCTTTGGATATGGAGCCAGAGCCATCTTCAGTAACTGGGGATCTACATTCCTGGAAGATGGGGTTGGTTCCTCACACTGCTCCACTATCTGAAGGAGAAGAATGAAGACAAGCTTTCAGCACAATAGATAACTTTTATTACAATATACGGTTTACATTTCATCTCATCTCTCTACTATATATCTGAAAGGACACTATGGCCAAGAAGATAAAATATTGTCTATATTCATTTACATTGATCATACAGAACAGCTGTCTATGTAATGTGTTACACAGAATAGAACTGGCTCTATAACACTAATAAACCATTCACACAAAAACAATCCATAATTTGCTACAATTCACAGTTTAGTGAACAAATCAAAAGATATGAAAACAAGTGAAGAATGGAGAGTGCATGTGAGAGGATAGTATAGTTTGCAAACCACATAAAGAGGAATAAAATATTACCCTGTCAATGCCACCAGGGGCATACATATTGGTCGCAAGGGCCAGCAGTGTGTGCCCTTCCAGCAGCATACTGCTCACACTGGGCTGGGACCCAGGCATCACCATGTGGGCATTAGCCAGGCTGGCATGGAATATCTGGCTGTGATCTGAGAACGAGGAGCAGGGAACAGGTCAGAAGGAACATAAATGGTGCAAAATGCTGGGGGGAAGAAAAACACCAAAACCTGAAGCATGGCATGGGAATGATGGGATATGACAGGCATGGGATATTTATGCTAAACACAATGGAGCAATGACAAAGAAAATGCATTGCAGCCAAATATTCATTCAGTCTGCTTGGTAACAAGACACCACAAACACTGCAATCCACCCAACAGTGTTCAGTTTATTACTTGCCATCTGGGTTATCTTGAATTCCTCGGATCTGAACGAGAAACTCAAACCAGGGCAGACTCTCATGAAGAGCCGGACTGGCCAGAACAGGACAAATTTGAGGATTCAGTCTGTGAAGAAATAATATGTGCAGGGCTTACCTTGTCAGTGATACAAGACAAATTCATACGTACAACACACAGCTGTCTTCATTGAAATGTTATAGGTATAAATAGTCTCAGCATATACACCACTACCCATCCCCGGGTGGTTACCTGTGGTAATCAAGGTAGGTGTACAGGAGATACTGCAGGCCATGCATAGCACACATCTCTATAAAGCGGGTGTGGAAATCCATTTTGTCAATGAAAAACTGTGAATTGTCAGATTCAGCAGCTGACATTAGTTTTTTGCCAAATGCCAGTCGCTCCAACAGACAATCGAAATCTGTCATTTCAGAGGGGACAATGATCCCCACGCTGCAATAGAAAGAGACAGTAGTTCTAGCTCAAGTTATGATCTCTACTCAACTATTTTAAGTACTACACACACACACATATACGCATTGGACCATACAGCCCTCTCCTTCCCTGTAAATACTATAAGACACATACAACCTCTCCTTCTCTACACACACACACACACACACACACACCCCTTCTCCTTCACAATGCATACTGGAGAACACAGAGTCCTAGTTCTCCCTGCACATAACGGAACAGACATGTCCAAATAATCACCCACGCGGCAATTTCTGCACACAGACTGATTGCAAATCAATGAACAGATCCCCTTTCCCGAGAACAAGAACACACAGCACCGGTCCCCAAAACACTCTCTCAGTACCTCAATAGTTTGTCTAGGATTTTCTGTTTCATGTAGCCACAGCACAGAGTGTTCTCATCCACTATATCTGCGGTAAGACATGGCCATTGGGAGACATTGGGGCCACCAGCTTCTGCACCTAATCCAGTTTCCTCAATCCAGGAGCAAATTGATGGCCACGAATGCCACAAAGTTTGGCGTCTCCAGACAACATGGGGTTGAAAGATTGAGAGATCTTAAATGAGGGAGATATGGAGAAAGATAGACAATGAGGACTTAAGAAAATAGAAGAGATAAACTGCCCCTGCTGTCTGAAAGTCAGAATACATTCACGCAGCAATCACAGTACAGAAACCAAGATGATAGTTTACAGGGGCATTCTAAGCTCATTGCAGTGGTTATGGTCCAGAGTATTAGGGTACCCTTGGTTTGTGACAAATCATTTTCAAGTGATGTGACAAGAAATAGGGCTCTCACAGCACCTGGAAACCAGATCTAGATTTCCACCTTACACTTTGGATGGCAGAGATACACTGTGAGTGGCAAGGGCAAGTTAGTTCACATACGCATTATCTGTGACACAGATTTATTTTTGTTGACAATCTGCTCAACAATGGCTTGAAACATACCAGTGGTGTTTCACCCAAACCATTACAATTAGTAGTGTCCTATAGTGGTTATGGCGATTATAGTGAACCTTTACGTTTCAGAATAAAGAAATGTAAATTACCGTAACTCAAAAAAGATGAGGAGTCTATTTCTTAATCATTCAATGCTGCAAAACGAGATCTGATACTTGGTTTAGAACACTCAAGTTATATGGGCAGATTTAGTATTTTACGTGTAACAGCCATTCTCCATCAGCTGATGTGAGCTCAGGAACATATAAAGCCAGATTGTTTCTGCTAAAATGAAGCAGCTTTACAATTAAAAAAGTGTCTGGAACTGTGAACTTGCCCTATGATTTCCCTTACTTCTAGTGAATACAAAGATAAAAAAAAAAAGAAAAGAAAAAAGAGTGTGGTAATAGTATGAGTTTCATTTTGTGTATTTAATATTTTTAAGAATTTCCTGACCCCCATCATTCTGCTTTTCAAGAAGGATTGCTTCTTGGGTATCCTTGTCCCAGCCTTCAGCCCAGTGCAGACGCAAAGTCTTTGGTTCATTATCTTCAGCCGTAAGAACCTCTTCTAGAACAGCAGATTCAGGAGCCCCGGTGCGGTTCTTCCATACTTGCCTGATAAACAAAAGATTCATGCTCAACAACATATCCCGCAGTGTGCTTATATATACTTAATAAGACAGACCAAGATGAACCACATACCTCACATTCACTACACTCTGCCCCGCTCCTGCACTGTCATCGGGGTCATAGAAGAGCTCTTCGACGCGAAGCACAGTCTGGATCTGTTCCTGTTGTTTCTCTGAAATTTGCCCCTCTCTCTGCAAGAGGTCAACCTAAAAAGAAACGTGTAGGCAGCTCAGAAGTTCACGGTGAGAGTGAGCAGAAGCCAAAAGTACAGACTGATTGACTCACCAGCAGATTCCGAATATTGCGATCTGATGTATGCATACAGATGCGTTGAAGCTCGTGCCATGTGGAATATCCCTGCAATAGATATAGATCTCTGAGGATTGAAACATTTGGACCCAAAATCACCAGATAAACAAATAAATAAAACATAATAAAAACAACTTCAATTAACATGCAATTCAATTTTTTTTATTTGTGTAACAAGTACAGCCAGACCTGCTTCCCAATAAACAAGAAATATCTCACGGTCGATTATCCCCTGCGCACATTCTGGCTCTGTGCCTGCATATCCTGAACTTAATACATGAATAGGAGTATCAGATTATAAAATAGATCCACTGAAATCATAGCAGTCTGGAAAGTTTAATATTTCTTGCACACTTACAGAATGCAGTGTGGTAATATAGAAATTTTCCTTTAGTAACAACACAATTGTTTATTATTGTTACATGTAAAATTACATATACGGTAAATCCAGATTCTGCAATAGCTAGTTATTAGGAATGTCTTGGCTGTGATCCATCCTTTCAACCAGGAAATGGAGAAGATATTTCACCCAATCCCTGGTCTCCAAATGGAACCAATGGGAGAAGCGCTGTATTTGTGTAACAGACTCCATGCACAGAACATCTCTGGAATATTGACTACGCAACTTGTGTTGCTATACATCATAAAAATTCTGTTAAATCCTTATATCAATTCCCAAACCACCGTAGATTGTAAGCTGCGCTAAACAGTGTTCACATTTATATCTGTTGCTAGAGAACAGAAGAAAAATCTTCTAAAATATACTTTTTCTTTCTCTCCTGCCCATGTAGCCAGAAAACTGGAATGCTAAAGAACCCAAATGCCACCTTACTTGGCGGACATGCACATATAGTCAGGAGGTAGAGATCACCTAAATAGCAATGTGACTGTGAATCCCGTCCTTACCATATTCTGGAGAAGCTGACATGCCTCTTCCACACGGTTCTCCTGCAGGCATCTGAACACCAGTTTCAAGCCTTCTTGTTTAAGCCATTCCAGGCTGGATGAGGTTTGACCTTGAACACGAAGAAATGCCTGAGCTTCTGGAATGCGGTTTGTCAAGATAGCATCAGAGATAATTTGCTGGAAATAGTAAATACCAAAAATCATTTCATAAATGTTAGAGCAAACTCACAAATCCTCATCAAATAGTAAAAAAAACATTAAAACATTTTTTTACACAACTAAACATGTCTAGAACAGAATGTCTATAACACATAATGGGTCTGTCATTTTCCCATATTAATCCATTCTTCTGTCGATACGTACCTGTAAAGAACAGTTCTCCCATGTTTTATTCACCACTATGTCGTGGGCAACCACCACCGACTTTGATGCCTGCACGGACTTTCTCATGAAGGGTCTCAATGCGGTGATGAAGCCAGTGAAAATGCAGATACATTCTTCAATTGCGGAGTCTGGCACTACAGATATGGAGAAAGAAAAAACAGGAGAATGTGCCAAACAGCAAGGACACGTGCAATATATGAGTCTATTCTCTAAACACTGAATGGAGGTCTGTTGTCACAATTCAGCTATTCAGAAAAGACAAATACTGTTACACACAACCACCTCTTCTTCCCTATACATGCGTAATACACAGCCCTCTCCTTCCCTATACATACGTAACACACAGCCCTCTCCTTTCCTATATGTTACTAACACACAGCCCTCTAATTCCCTATACACACGTAACACACAGCCCTCTCCTTTCCTATATGTTACTAACACACAGCCCTCTAATTCTCTATACACACGTAACACACAGCCCTCTCCTTCCCAATACATACGTAACAAACAGCCCTCTCCTTCCCTATACATGCGTAACACACAGCCCTCTCCTTTCCTATATGTTACTAACACACAGCCCTCTAATTCTCTATACATACGTAACACACAGCCCTCTCCTTTCCTATATGTTACTAACACACAGCCCTCTAATTCTCTATACACACGTAACACACAGCCCTCTCCTTCCCAATACATACGTAACAAACAGCCCTCTCCTTCCCTATACATGCGTAACACACAGCCCTCTCCTTTCCTATATGTTACTAACACACAGCCCTCTAATTCCCTATACACACGTAACAAACAGCCCTCTCCTTCCCTATACATACGTAACAAACAGCCCTCTCCTTCCCTATACATACGTAACACACAGCCCTCTCCTTTCCAATATGTTACTAACACACAGCCCTCTCCTTCCCAATACATACGTAACAAACAGCCCTCTCCTTCCCTATACATACGTAACAAACAGCCCTCTCCTTCCCTATACATACGTAACACACAGACCTCTCCTTTCCTATATGTTACTAACACACAGCCCTCTCCTTCTCTATATGTAGCAGACATACTAGCCGCGCAAGGTTTTAAGGCAAGGACGTCAAACTCTGGCCCCCAGAAATTGATGGGCTACAGCACACAGAATTCTTTGAACGCAATAGATGACCGGTGAATCATGGGACTTGTAGTTCAGCAACATCTGGGGGCCCAGAGTTTGAGATGCCTGGTTTAAAGGTCCAATAAATGCACCCACATCACTTCATCTCAATTCAATGATCTGGTTGCAGTGGCCCTGCTGTGTTTTAACCCTGAGAAAAAAAAAAGGTTAATAATTTGCACAAAAAACAAACAAACAAAACAACCCTTCATGAGGTGAATATCTGTTATTTTATTCTTTTTATAAAAAATTATTTCCACAGCAGAAAAAAAGGAATGTCAACTGCAGCTTGTCGCTGTAGCCTGCAAGTCATTGCAAACCATCTCTTTTATAACTGGCCTAGTCTCTTACCAGGCACATAGGTGCAGACGTTGCGTAACTGTCCATTAAGGAAGCCAAGAGTGAACTTCAACAATTGCTCTGAGAAATGTTTGCTTTGTGTCTCTTTGGAAGTGTGTCGGATATAGGAGAAGAGCAAGTCAAGAGCTGGGAGAAGACCATGAATAACTGCAGAAAGAGACAAACAGAGGGTGAGACACTACAATACAGATGAAAAGGTGACAGACAGAGCTAAATAAGAAGTGAATGGTCTCACGGTGTAAGTATTGCTCTGATTGAATAGTAGCTCCAGTATCCCCAGGAATCAAAGGATTTAGGATATTTTCTTTGCTCTTCAAGAAAAAATCAACAGTGTCCAATTGCCTGTTCTCTAGGCCAGCCTAAAAAGTATCCAGTAGGGAGAAACCAATCAGATAGGAAGGTGGAGTAATGCAAACAGAAATGGGATGTGAAATGGCCATGGGCAGAGAGAGGACACAGTAAACCACATAACCACTACAGTGCACTCCCAGGTTAAGTAGCCAAACAATTTGCGACTGGTTCGACAATTTACTTGGGGTCCGCTGAGACCAGTCACCTTTACCTGTGCTGCCAGAAGCTCTCTGCACTGAGCTATCCTAAAGGCGCAGGGCTTAGTTCATTGGTTGAGCACATTGCAAGTGCTTATTGCTCCACAGGAGAATGAGACCGGAGTAAAGCAGACCCCAGGTATGTTTTTGAACTGTTTGTAAATGGTTTGACGGCTTACTCTGGGAGTTCGCCAGGGCACTCTTGGCAACACAGCCACTACAGAGAACTGCAGTGTTTATGGTGCTTTGAGTGTTCATTTAAGGAAGAAAATCTTGCAGCAAAAAGTTGAGATTTACATTTATTTTTTTTGCAGGTGTCATTTTCCTTACCTCTAGCGTGTGGATAGGTACTGAGCAGCGCCCCCAGTTGTTTAGGTGGCACAAAATGTCTGCACTACTTGCATTGCCGTGAATCATTAGTCTACTCAAAAACTCATCCTGTGACGCAGCAAACTGCACTAGAGAAAGCCCTTTACCTGGAGGGAGAAAATTGAATTAAAACACTATCACCTGCAAGACTTCAGCATTCCATGACTATCCGTCTGGATTCACCACTACATCACCTCTGCCACCGTGACAAGGAATTATATACTACAGACAGAATCGGTCACCTAGTCTATATATGTTCACTCACTTCAATCTAACCTCACCTGTGATCACTAGGCATGCTTCATCTGGTGCACAGTCCACATACAGAGCTTTACCCAAGGGATGGTATGTCACAGCTTGTGTCTCCATGTTGAGGTGTGCTATGGTAAGATTTCCATCTCTTCCCAGGAGACAGAAAATAGCACTCTTAGAGGTCACAAACCAAATGTGCAAACTCACTGGATCCTCTGCCCCTTCTGGTAAAATAAGCAGCCAACCTTCCCCAACAGGAGTCCAACTGGGCGGTATTTGTGAGGAATTACTACAAGGGAGCAAAGCTTGGGGATACAAGAGGAAGTCTTCTACATATCTGGATTGTTTGCAAAGTGAAGACAAAGTGGCTTCCCATGACCTTTAGGTAAAATAAATTAAAAGTAGAAGTCAGAGTTAAACACTGCAGGAAAAAACACAGATAATGGCACACGTATAAAATAGTAGCGGCAATGAAGCAGATGGACATAAAGATCAAAGAATGTATGTGCAGAGCATGGATGGGAGATGCGTGTGCAAGGAATGCATTAAAAGGAGGAGTGTATAACATCTATATAACTGAGTGTTTAACCTGTCTGTCCGTAAGGCATGTTCGGGTCTTCTCACATCACAGCTGCTGAGCTCATCCTCTTCGTTATCGTCTGTAAGGCATGCATGGTGTTCTGAGTTCCACCTGAGCGAAAGAGTGATGCCCAGGGTAAAACAGAAACTCAGAACTTGTTTTACTTTCACTATGGTATCTACTATAGAGCATCACATGAACCTTAGACGCTGATCAAGCAAGCATTAAAACAATATTCCCTTGTACAAGAAATCCAGATCACTGTCCAGGATTGATGAACAATTAGATAGATAACTGAGCTATGCATGACACCCGCGGGCTTACGTCTGTCTTTTCTCTTTTATTATCTGTATGAAGAAGTCTGAATGAATTTACCACATGAGAGAAAAAATGGAACATCTGCATTTTTTATTTATTTTTTAATGGGGTTTTATAGAGACAGATAGTTTAGATAACACCAGCATAGTGATCTTTTAAAGAAGAAAAAAAAAGGCTAAATAAAAATAATAATAATTGTCCACCTTTCCTTTTTATTTAGCCATCATGCTGGTTCTTATTTTGGATAATCAGCAGAGAATTCCAGAGAACAGATCCCACTCAAAACAGGAAAAATGTCCGGTTAATAAAAGAACAACATTGTAAACAGGATCCAGAACAATTTAAACTTTATTGGGAGGCACAGAACATTCATATGGGACTGTATCACAGATGGAGCCAACAACTTTACTTGTCTTGGGTTAACAATACCATATAAGCAAGGACTGTTTGTATGAATGTTCTGTGAGTGCCAATAAAATTCCTAATACTCCAGATCGTGTTGAACATGGCATTCTTCTATTATGAGGACATTTGTCCTTGTTGAGATGGATCTGTTATTGCTGAGCTACATAGTGGACCTCTGGGTAAGCAACTTCGGTTTTAATGTGTGTCACAGATCCATCTCTCACATACTGTTCATAAGAGCTTTAAATCAAATATTAAACCTTCCTAGTATCTCACTTTTTTCTACACGTTTTTTCATTTTTATTACATCTTCCTAACAAATCAAATACTGCCATACCTGAAGTCTCTGTTCAGACGCACAGGAAGAACCCAGCCATTCCCAGAAGAAACCAAAAGTATACCCAAGCCTGGAGAAACACGTATGTTTATTAATGGGTCAAATGAACTAGGCTCACGCCTAAGAGGAATCTCTATTTCAGCTACATGTGAGCCATCCAGGGCATCATAAACATCTGCAGTATCATGTAAAGGAGTACAACATTGAGAGAATACTTGACACGACTCCCAAATCAGATTTACAGTTCAATACACTGATGGAATAGTTCTTACCACCAGTTTTGAGATGCTCTATTGAGGAAGATGTAATGCACGATGACCACACTGTGCTTTCCCACAGGTTGTGGGGTCAAAAGCAACGAAATATTTCTAGTCTTTTACATCTATTCAAACTGATATTTTATTAATGGGAAATATGTGTAGTTTATAGACCCTGTGTATGTATGACACTACGTTAAATGTGTATTACAAGATTTCCATATGCATTTTTCCTCATTAGGCTTGGTTAATGTTGACTGCCTCTGGCAATCTTAGCACAAGTTAGTTAATTGATCTGAGTTCAGGAGATCGGATGATGTAAAAAATGCTCAAAAATGTTTAAACTGAAAAAAACCATGTCAAAAACGTAACATTCACAGTCCGGACACCGGACAATGAAACAAAATGTTTCCAGAGGGAAAGAACATAGATCAGAAAGGATACATACAAAGCCGGAGGTGTCCAGCAGGAATAAAACTTCACTGCTTAGGCACACATCTGATATCCGATCAGCAGCTTCTGGGTCCAGGTCTAGAGAGAAGCAGGAGAGTAACTGTGGGCTCAGACCTTCTCCAGCCCAACAGAGCTGCAGCAGAACACAATTATTGAGCAGCAGGAGTATTTGATCACAGTGCAGAGCAATGAGCCTAACGGACAGCTCAGATGAGACACCTGTTATAAAAAAAAAGTAGAAGATGATTAAATTAGTCATAGAATAAATAATAGGAAGAGTAGTTTGGTAAACTGTTTCTTATCTGCCACTTCAATCCATGTTACCAATATAATATCTGCCCCCTGGGACAAAGGTCTAGAGATATTAAGAAAACCAGAAGCACCTAAAGAGTACTAATGCATTTACCAGCAACATAAGAGCGAATTATATAAATAGAGAAACAAAAACACATCATCATATACCCTAGGCTCCTACCAACCCTCTATCATGGAAGAAAATTCATAGAAATTTCAAAAACATTATGGGAAGCTTGTCATCAGCTGCACTCGTTATGCATAACAAAAATCAGTAGCAACAAAATGTAATTTCTGTCCCAAAAAGGAATGGATGTTAACTCCTTCATGATGAAGGAGAAAGGCAAATAACACAGTGACAATCCAGTCACGTCAAGTGTCAAAAACAGGTCCATGCCTTTGGAAATACCCAGGAAATCTTATTTGCTTTTCAAAAATAGTCACTTTAGTTTTCTTGACAGTACCCTTTAACTCCCGCATAACACCACACATTGTCGAATAACACAACACAACTCTGTATACATGTAATTAAACTGCACTGATGGCATGTGTCATTCCCATCAGAGAGTTAATTAATGCACTATGAGTTCAGAAAAGAGGTAAGTTTTTCTAAAATGACTTTTTACTGATGTATGCTAGGTTAGGTAGAGGAGACAATTGTAAATGCAATATAACCCCAGGATTGCATATTAGAACAAAATGTGTATATATAAATGTTACAAATTTTTTTACAGTTTTATTGCTTTACTAATTAGGTTTCCTCTTTCATGTTGAGCTTAGTTAAACATTCATTTTGGAGGTTAAAAAAAATTATATTAAATGTTTTAATTTCCCATCATTTATATGAGAAGTTGGTATATTAAAAGCATAAGCATTACCGGGATTGAAAGAAAAAAATGTCAATGTTAGTGTGTTGTTTCCTAAATCAGAACAAAAGCAAGGCAAATATTGTTGGGTGAACACAGTGATGTAATTCTGCCAAATGTTAAAAAAAACGGTAAAGATTTTATTACACCAGCATTAAATATATAAGGCAACCCACCAGCTTACAAGCCTACTTTCTACTTAAAGCAGAAATGTCTATTCATACTCACAGACATGGTTATCGGCACAGAGATGCATCAAAGAGTCTTCATCAAAGTGGCAGACTGGGGTCACTTCTAAAATTTCACCGGCAGTTTTCACCTTGTGTACAGAGATATCCTTATTCTCATGAAGGACAAGAAGATTTTGGCTTTTCTCTGAAGTATCTTCATTGCCATCAGAATCACCCCACAAGAACCTGGGGCATAAAAAAAAAAGAAAGAAAAAAAAATATGTAAAATAGCTCTTACAAGTTCAGTTCCCACTTTCTACCATCTGCAGAAACACAAGTAGGACCACCTTAACAGAGCAGAACAAAGCGTACACAATAACTGCATAAGACATACACACATTAGGAAACCTTTGCAGATTTGCTCTAAGTGTCACATATATAGAAAGACAAGTTGTACGAGAGGTCTGAGCCATAATTGAATAAAAGACTTATGGACCAACTTGCTGCAGCTATCAGAGGAACCTTATTCTCGTACCACAAAAAACGTGGTCAATTTAGAATGATTTTGCTATTAACCATTTGCAGCCTCTCTCTTCATTTTCAGATTCTCCCTCCAGCGGTACATTCCTACTTACCCTTCTGCCCTCTTCCCCTGTATCTTTTAGTTAACTTTCTATTCCTTTTATGCTTGATTGTTAAAATGTTGTATGGTGTATAGTACTCTGCTAACCGCTACATATCCTTTATGAGATGACTTCTCACTATGTATCACTCTGCACACAAATCTTCAATGTATATTACACGGTTCCCTATAATTCTTGGTATGACTAAACTGAAGAATACATATAGCTCCAATTGCAAAGGGCGATCTTACTGAGAGATAGATCCATCCACTTGGGTATGATAACAATTCTCTTTTCCTGCTGGTAGCGTGGTGAGATGAAGTGTACCGTCAGGGAGCAGACTACAAAAAGTCAGATTTTTATGTCTGCTCACTGAAACCTTCACCGGTCTTTCAGTTCCTTCTTGCAAAACCAGTCCAGGAGCCAGAAGAATACAGAGATCCATTTTATTGCTGCAGTAAAAAAAAAAGAGGAAGAGAGTCATCTACACCAATCCCAACTCATTGTGACATTACATTGAAACCTTTAAAAGCACATATTTCTAAACGACCTGCATTCATCCATTTTAACCAGCACACAGCGATTACAAAACCAACCATTACAGACACATTTGACAATATGCATAATATTACATACATACAATACATGGTTACCTGTCTGTTTCCATTTCTAATTAGCATTTATAATCCCAATTACTGTAAGGAGCCCATTTTCCATCACAGGGATCAATATCCACTATAAGACAATAACTCACTAGTTTTGCTCTATTGTGTACCTGCTCTCCCAGATACCAGAGAACAGGGTCTATTTACAAGTTATCTTAACTCCTCATATATGGTTAGGCGCTGCCATCTTCCTGCAGTCACATGACTCCAGCCTGAACCCGGAAGTCCATTCGGCAGTCACGTGAGACACGGGGAGCCATGTGATGCCCTGCACGACATTGGTTTGCTGCGCGGGCTGGGCGTGGCGGCATGGAGCTGCTGGCCGGGCTACTGGCTGTTCTACGGAGGCAACCGAAGGACCGAGAGCGAGCCCGGGTCATGGAGGAGCGAGCCCTGGAGGTGTATGGTAACCTACCGGGCGGGTTTACACTGGGACTTCCTGTACATTGTCTGCAAGGGGACAAGTGACAGCTGATCGGGTGACATTTGGTGACATGTTAAGCTGTCTGTACCTGGCCTGCTGGGATACAGGGGTCAATAGACTTGTTTGTACCTGGCCTGCTGGGATACAGGGGTCAATAGACTTGTCTGTACCTGGCCTGCTGGGAAACAGGGGTCAATAGACTTGTCTGTACCTGGCCTGCTGGGATACAGGGGTCAATAGACTTGTCTGCACCTGGCCTGCTGGGATACAGGGGTCAATAGACTTGTCTGCACCTGGCCTGCTGGGATACAGGGGTCAATAGACTTGTCTGCACCTGGCCTGCTGGGATACAGGGGTCAATAGACTTGTCTGCACCTGGCCTGCTGGGATACAGGGGTCAATAGACTTGTCTGCACCTGGCCTGCTGGGATACAGGGGTCAATAGACTTGTCTGAACCTGGCCTGCTGGGATACAGGGGTCAATAGACTTGTCTGTACCTGGCCTGCTGGGATACAGGGGTCAATAGACTTGTCTGTACCTGGCCTGCTGGGATACAGGGGTCAATAGACTTGTCTGTACCTGGCCTCGTGGGATACAGGGGTCAATAGACTTGTCTGTACCTGGCCTCGTGGGATACAGGGGTCAATAGACTTGTCTGTACCTGGCCTCGTGGGATACAGGGGTCAATAGACGTGTCTGTACCTGGCCTGCTGGGATACAGGGGTCAATAGACTTGTTTGTACCTGGCCTGCTGGGATACAGGGGTCATTAGACTTGTCTGCACCTGGCCTGCTGGGATACAGGGGTCAATAGACTTGTCTGTACCTGGCCTGCTGGGATACAGGGGTCAATAGACTTGTCTGCACCTGGCCTGCTGCGATACAGGGGTTAATAGACTTGTCTGCACCTGGCCTGCTGGGATACAGGGGTTAATAGACTTGTCTGCACCTGGCCTGCTGGGATACAGGGGTCAATAGACTTGTCTGTACCTGGCCTGCTGGGATACAGGGGTCAATAGACTTGTCTGTACCTGGGATACAAGGGTCAATAGACTTGTCTGTACCTGGCCTGCTGGGATACAGGGGTCATTATACTTGTCTGCACCTGGCCTGCTGGGATACAGTGGTCAGTAGACTTGTCTGTACTTGGCCTGCTGCGATACAGGGGTCAATAGACTTGTCTGCACCTGGCCTGCTGCGATACAGGGGTTAATAGACTTGTCTGCACCTGGCCTGCTGGGATACAGGGGTCAATAGACTTGTCTGCACCTGGCCTGCTGGGATACAGGGGTCAATAGACTTGTCTGCACCTGGCCTGCTGGGATACAGGGGTCAATAGACTTGTCTGCACCTGGCCTGCTGGGATACAGGGGTCAATAGACTTGTCTGCACCTGGCCTGCTGGGATACAGGGGTCAATAGACTTGTCTGCACCTGGCCTGCTGGGATACAGGGGTCAATAGACTTGTCTGCACCTGGCCTGCTGGGATACAGGGGTCAATAGACTTGTCTGCACCTGGCCTGCTGGGATACAGGGGTCAATAGACTTGTCTGCACCTGGCCTGCTGGGATACAGGGGTCAATAGACTTGTCTGCACCTGGCCTGCTGGGATACAGGGGTCAATAGACTTGTCTGCACCTGGCCTGCTGGGATACAGGGGTCAATAGACTTGTCTGTACCTGGCCTGCTGGGATACAGGGGTCAATAGACTTGTCTGTACCTGGCCTGCTGGGATACAGGGGTCAATAGACTTGTCTGTACCTGACCTCGTGGGATTTAAGTGCCCTATACAAGATGCCATGCCAGCCCATGTGCTATGCTTAGTTATGTTAAAAATGCCCCATGGAAAAGGAAATCATAATGCTCCTCTTAGCATACAGGCACCCCATGGTGTGCACTCTCTACCCAGGTGGGTAACAATAGTCCTTAGTGACTGCTTGCCATAATGGGGTATGGCTATTCCTAGGTATGCAGTTTTCTGGCATGGTTATTCATAGGTATGCAGCTAGCTGCCATAATGGTATATGGCTATCCCTAAGTATGCAGTTAGCTGTCATGGTGGGGCATGGCTATCCCTGGTTATGCAGTTAGCTGCCATAATGGTATATGGCTATCCATAGGTATGCAGTGAGCTGTCACGGTGGGGCATGGCTATGTAATTAGCTGTCATGGTGGGGCATGGCTATGCAATTAGCTGTCATGGTGGGGCATGGCTATGCAATTAGCTGTCATGGTGGGGCATGGCTATGCAGTTAGCTGTCATGGTGGGGCATGGCTATGCAGTTAGCTGTCATGGTGGGGCATGGCTATGCAGTTAGCTGTCATGGTGGGGCATGGCTATGCAGTTAGCTGTCATGGTGGGGCATGGCTATGCAGTTAGCTGTCATGGTGGGGCATGGCTATGCAGTTAGCTGTCATGGTGGGGCATGGCTATGCAGTTAGCTGCAATGGTGGGGCATGGCTATGCAGTTAGCTGTCATGGTGGGGCATGGCTATCCCTGGCTATGCAGTTAGCTGTCACGGTGGGGCATGGCTATCCCTGGCTATGCAGTTAGCTGTCACGGTGGGGCATGGCTATCCCTGGCTATGCAGTTAGCTGTCACGGTGGGACATGGCTACCCCTGAGTATGCAGTTAGCTTTCATGGTGGGACATGGCTACCCCTGAGTATGCAGTTAGCTTTCATGGTGGGACATGGCTATCCCTGAGTATGCAGTTAGCTTTCATGGTGGGGCATGTCTATCCCTGGGAATGCAGTTAGCTTTCATGGTGGGACATGGCTATCCCTGAGTATGCAGTTAGCTTTCATGGTGGGGCATGGCTATCCCTGAGTATGCAGTTAGCTTTCATGGTGGGGCATGGCTATCCCTGAGTATGCAGTTAGCTTTCATGGTGGGGCATGGCTATCCCTGGGAATGCAGTTAGCTTTCATGGTGGGACATGGCTATCCCTGGGAATGCAGTTAGCTTTCATGGTGGGGCATGGCTATCCCTGGCTATGCAGTTAGCTTTCATGGTGGGACATGGCTATCCCTGAGTATGCAGTTAGCTTTCATGGTGGGGCATGGCTATCCCTGGGAATGCAGTTGGCTTTCATGGTGGGACATGGCTATCCCTGGGAATGCAGTTAGCTTTCATGGTGGGACATGGCTATCCCCGAGTATGCAGTTAGCTTTCATGGTGGGGCATGGCTATCCCTGGCTATGCAGTTAGCTGTCACGGTGGGACATGGCTATCCCTGAGTATGCAGTTAGCTTTCATGGTGGGACATGGCTATCCCTGAGTATGCAGTTAGCTTTCATGGTGGGGCATGGCTATCCCTGAGTATGCAGTTAGCTTTCATGGTGGGGCATGGCTATCCCTGAGTATGCAGTTAGCTTTCATGGTGGGGCATGGCTATCCCTGAGTATGCAGTTAGCTTTCATGGTGGGGCATGGCTATCCCTGGCTATGCAGTTAGCTTTCATGGTGGGACATGGCTATCCCTGAGTATGCAGTTGGCTTTCATGGTGGGGCATGGCTATCCCTGGGAATGCAGTTAGCTTTCATGGTGGGACATGGCTATCCCTGGGAATGCAGTTAGCTTTCATGGTGGGACATGGCTATCCCTGGCTATGCAGTTAGCTGTCATGGTGGGGCATGGCTATCCCTGAGTATGCAGTTAGCTTTCATGGTGGGACATGGCTATCCCTGAGTATGCAGTTAGCTTTCATGGTGGGACATGGCTATCCCTGAGTATGCAGTTAGCTTTCATGGTGGGGCATGGCTATCCCTGGCTATGCAGTTAGCTTTCATGGTGGGAAATGGCTATCCCTGAGTATGCAGTTAGCTTTCATGGTGGGGCATGGCTATCCCTGGCTATACAGTTAGCTGTCATGGTGGGGCATGGCTATCCCTGGCTATACAGTTAGCTGTCATGGTGGGGCATGGCTATCCCTGCTATGCAGTTAGCTGCCATAATGGTGTATTGCTATCCATAGGTATGAAGTGAGCTGTCATGGTGGGGCATGGCTATGCAGCTAGCTGCCATAATGGTGTATGGCTCTCCCTAGCTATGCAGTTGTATGGCTTGTCATGGTAGGGGCATGGCTATCCCTAGGTATGCTGTTACTTGTCATGGTAGGGGCATGGCTATCCCTAGGTATGCTGTTACTTGTCATGGTAGCGGCATGGCTATCCCTAGGTATGCTGTTACTTGTCATGGTAGGGGCATGGCTATCCCTGGCTATGCAGTTATCTGCCATAATGGGCTGTGGCTATGCCTAGTTATATTTACCTCTAATGGTGTAGTACAATTTATTTAATTGCTATATTATTAGTTTGTCACATGTACTGTATATAGGTGAATTGTCATCACTTCTCATGTGTTTTCTAATTTAAAAAAAATATTATTTAAATCCCTGTAATATTAAATGAAATACAGGTTACATTTTATTCTATAAACTTGCATTTCATCTCCCCGTCACTAACACATTTTCTTATTATTCACACATGGGGTTATCCGTTAATCTTCGTAACTGAGAGTTTTTCAAGGCTGACCTTTAGCTTCACTTGTCTTGTTTGTGCTGGTTTGAAACATGCTTTTCAACCAAAAAGGTCAGGTGTGGGTAAATGATACCACTGTGCCAATGGATCTAAAACTTACATGTCATTAGTCCTGGATGGATTTTTATCCAGGTTTCCCCTGCGGGATATATTCTCATTTTAGCAATGCCACAATGAACAATGTATGACTACATGCTAATCCCACTGACAGCACCATCTCTCTCTCCTATGGCAGCGCACTGAGAGGGAAACGGCAGGTCTAGCTCTTATTTATCATCCGCCCAATACTAGTACCCCCGTCTTTATGGAGGAGATATCTGAACTGCTAACTATTATAAGTCTCAAGTTTACCTCCTCCATCATTTTGGGAGACTTTAACTTATGGGCTGATTCTCCTACGGACTCTCATGCCCAGAGTTTAATACTCTACGCTAAAACCATAGGGTATAATCATGCAGTATCCGGCCCTACACATAGAACCGGACATACACTAGATTGGATTTTTCACAATGGGTTGATTTCCTCGACTGCTACTCCTCAACCCACGGCCTGGAGTGATCATAATTTGATCAAGTTTGAGGCAGTAGGTGTTGAAATGAAGAAAATCCCCCACATCCCAAAAAGAAATAATATCTGCACATGGTCTCGAGATATTTCCAAAGTCACCGGACCTCTTCTTAGCACAACTTTTTCCAGCAAAATGGACCCCATTAAATTTCATGATTCCCATACAGTAGAAGAGAAAATCTTACTGTTTAATTCAGTGATTGAAGAATCAATAGAGCTTCTAGCCCCTATGAAAAAAACTTGTCTAGTAAGACAAGTAGATAAAAACCCTCCCTGGTTTAATCAGGTGACCAGAGAGATGAAATGGCAATGTCGAGCAGCTGAAAAACGGTGGAGAAAAGATTACAATGCCGACCTTAAACTGGAATATCTAAAATCTTTAAAATTATATAAATCTAGTATTAAAAATACGAAAAAACAATATTTCACAGATAAGATTACAAAAGCGAAAAACTCAGCGGCAGAGCTTTTTCGCACAACAAACCTCCTAGCAAATCCTAACTGTTCGCTTCCCCAAGAAGAAACATCTCAAAAGTTTTGCGAATCCCTTTCTCACTTTTTTAAACAAAAAATAGATCTAATTAGGAGCAACATAGTGGTGGAACCTGATGCAGAAACTTTTACACCCTATGATGGTTCGATGTTCTCGAATTTTAAACCCGTTAGTACACCCGAGATTTTGATCATCCTCAAGTCTCTCAGGGCATCGTCCTCATCGCTGGATCCCTGCACTGCTCAGCTGGTGAAGGATGCCGCTGATGTTCTGGCCCCTTATATTGCAGACATTGTTAGTATGTCATTTGCCACCGGAGTTGTGCCTGGCATTCTGAAGCAGGCTGTGGTTATCCCTCTGCTGAAGACACCAACTGTGCCACGCTCCGAGTTGAGCAACAATCGACCTATTTCCACCTTGCCTTTTTAGGCCAAGATCATCGAGAGAGCGGCGGTATGGCAAATTCAGCCTCACCTGGAGTCTAATCACATTCTGGATGACTTCCAATCGGGATTTCGACCTGGCAGAGGGACAGAAACTGCCCTGGTTAAAGTCCACGACGATCTCCTGTGGGCCTTGGACAGAGGGGAGGAAATTGCCCTGGTACTCCTGGATTTATCGGCGGCCTTCGATACTATCGATCATGATAGATTGACAGAGAGGCTATTTACTGTGGCTGGTGTGGATGACAGGGCGTTGGCTTGGGTGACCTCGTTTCTCCACGACAGGGTTCAAAGGGTAAAATTGGGGACATTTTACTCCTCTAACATCTCCCTGACATGTGGAGTCCCCCAGGGTTCGGCCTTATCTCCAATCCTGTTTAACATCTATATGAGGCCACTGACCCATATCATCCGCGCCACACGCTTCCCTATCATATCTATGCCAACGATACCCAGTTGTATTTTCGCCTGGCCAAGAAAAAGGAGGATCAAATCAATCTTTCTTCCTGCCTACAGGATATCCAGTCGTGGATGGGAGCCAATTATCTAAAACTTAATGGCTCCAAAACTGAATGCATCATCTTCAGTAACCAGGAGGTGAATAGTATCTTTCCCTCATGGCCGGACTCGTTTTCTCCACCTCCGAGTCCTGCCACCAAGGTCAGAGATCTGGGAGTCATTTTCGACTCCAGGTTGACAATGAAGCCCCAGATTAATCAGGTGGTAAGCTCTTGCCACTACCACCTGAGGCTTCTGAGGTCTATTTTTAGATTCATTGCCTCCTCTGATCAAATCTCGGTGGTCAACGCCATCATCGGTAGCCGATTGGACTACTGCAATGCTCTGTACCTTGGACTGCCTCAGAACATCATACACAAGCTACAGTTGATACAGAACGCAGCTGCAAGGCTACTTACGGGTGTGGCCCGCAATGACCATATCACTCCATCATTAAGAGCCTTGCATTGGCTGCCCGTTCGTGAACGGGTTCTGTTTAAAAATGGTTGTTTGGTATTTAAGGCAGTCCATGGTATGGGACCAGACTATCTGAAGGATAAATTCACACGCTATGCTCCCAGTCGATCCTTGAGATCGGCTGATTTAGCCTTATTGAAGATTCCAAATTTTAAAAAGAAAAAGTGCGGAGGGAGAACGAGTGAAGTTCAGGGAGCGCAATTTTGGAACTCCCTGCCTCTGACATTAAGACTTGAGAATGATCTACTGAAGTTCCGCCGGAGCTTAAAAACAGCTTTATTTGCTCAGGCGTATGGGATGACATGAAAATTTTTAACCTGGTCCAAATGCATGTGATTATAATGCTGTTGTTTGCTGGATATGGTTTTATCTGTTTTTTATTGCTGGTATGCGCATCGAGACCCTATGGGTAATAAGACTGCGTTTCTTAAGAATTTTTAATAAATAAATAAATAAATGTTTAGTTAATAAGTCTGTACTGAATTAAATCTGATGTTTATATCAAAACGGTCAAATGATCAGTAACATTGACAGCACTGGATATGTTGTCATAATAGAACTGATAGACTCTGGACCATTATTTTGCATTTAACTGGATTGTTTCATTAACAGAACGGGGGATCAACAAAATACAACTCTCTTCTATAGCTGCAGAGAAGTTAACATTACTATGTTACTCTTGTTATTTCTTTTATATATATATATATTTTTTTTTTATGTACATATTTTTTGGTTAATAAAGTGCACTAAAATAGAGAGACCAAGATTCTTTAAAACAGAAGCAGTATCTTTAATTTAGCAACACCTAACATACACACATGATTGCAAGGGTCAGGTGGTAATTGAAGAAAGGAGGAGTTCTTGTAATTCTTGTATTTTTACATGTGTAGTATCCAAACAAAGAGAAGGAATGCTTTTTTTTTTTTCTTTTCATTTTTTGTTTGTTTGTTTTTCTGCAGATATAATCCGGAATATCCGGGACCCAGAAAAGCCTAACACACTGGAGGACTTGGAAGTAGTGTCAGAGACCTGTGTGTCTGTGCAGGAACTTGATGATGAATGCTTTCTGGTGATCATCAGGTTCACACCCACAGTGCCACATTGCTCCCTGGCCACACTGATCGGTATGGAGTGTGTTTGTATCCCTGTGGCCGGTGTTTAACCGCATCTGTCAAACATTTACTGCCAGCTAGTACCCTAATATCCATTTATTTTCATAAAGTACCTCTACTAAAAAATACCAGCTATTAAAGGAACATCTCTAACGTTAGGAGTGTGTGTTTCTAATGTTAGAGTGATACAGGGTGATTTTGATATCTGTGCACCCCCTCCCAGAAAAAGCCCCCCCAAAAATACATATGATCTCAATCAATCCATTGCTTCTTGCCTGTGTGCACATGCAGTAATCAGCATTTCCTACTAGAAATTCATTAATTCAAGGCATCTCTATGGGGAGTGCTCAGACGACCCATGTAGACACTGAACGTCCGCTTTCTTTCCCCCTCAAATAGATGAGGCAGTGTTTAGACTGATAAGCCTGCAGGAACACTGTCTTTGCCCCAGAACCACTACATTAAGCTGTGGGGGTTCTGGTGCCAAGAGTGTCCCTTTAAATACGATTCATGTCCTTGGGCAGTGATGACTAACCTGTAGAACATTGTGTCTTGTTTATTAGACTCCCATGATTATTAGGCAGGCAAAGGAGGTAGACATAAT
The DNA here is from genome assembly GCF_036172605.1 of Pelobates fuscus. Taxonomy (NCBI): domain Eukaryota; kingdom Metazoa; phylum Chordata; class Amphibia; order Anura; family Pelobatidae; genus Pelobates; species Pelobates fuscus. The sequence goes on from NC_086319.1 coordinate 295,729,774, forward strand.
CTGCCAATAGTGAAGTACTACATTTAAGCTGTCATTTTGTGTTGAATGTCAAAGTTCTTTTCTCCTGCTCTGTTAATTACCCGAGAGAGAGCCTGCAGCAGCCTCCTATGTGAGCTTAAAGTTAAGATTTAGCGTTCTATGTAAGATTAAAGCAAGAGATAAGAACTTCTAAAGTAGACACACTGTGCTATTAGATCTGATTGGGAAGAAAATTACTTTTTTTTTTTTCTTTTTTTTTTCTCATATAAGCTGTGTGTAAGTCACAGCCGGCGGAGGTGTGGTTAGGGCTGCATAAACAATACACAACATATTCTGGTGCTTAGAGTATCATTTTAAAGTTAAGCTGTCCTGTTCTATTTTTAATTTTTTTTTCGTTAGGGTTAGAATTAATAGATTGAAGGTTAGGGAATAAAGGGACACTCTTTCTTTACTTGAACAATGTAAAACATTGCTGTTTCCCGAGACAGGGCAATGTCTACATTTGTCTGAGAACATGCTTGGAATCTATTTAAGTCAGACAGTGATATTATGTTATTATTTAAAATGACCACACTGAATAAAAAAAAAAAAATCCGCTATGTTTAATGTTAAGCTATTTTGTTCTAAAATTCTTAATTCCTGACAAACTTTACTGAATAGCCCTCTTTCAGTTGATTTTTTTTAAATCTTTGTGTATTTGAATAACCGGTTTTTATGCAATGATTGATTTGAAGCCAAATTTGCAGACCAAACTGAATTTTAAGAAATGTCTAATTTCAGACATGGAACTGGAGTGTCAGTAAACAGCAATGTCCATGAGTTAGGCCTCTTTAATTTGGGCAAATAAAACAGAAATTCCACAATTCACATCAGACGTTCACTTCAGAAGAGAACAAGCTGTTGTGCTGGTGTTTCTTTTTTGGCTTATTGGGGGACTGGCTGTGGATTAATTTAGTACCATTGAACCATCCATTTCTAACAGATGTGTGTTCTTTGTTGTCATGTCCACGGACACTGTTTTGTGCAAAGTCTTAGAATTCCAGCTCCTTCGTGTCAACTCCTTAGAGTGACTGTCATGTCATGTTCCTTTTTTTTTTTTTTTTCTTTTCTTAAAGTCTGATCTACTTGTTGCAAAATACATAAGAGAAAGTAGGGATCGCTTTGTCATATGTATTTTTACTACACTTGACAAAGAGTGGATCTTAAAAGCTCCGCTTCCTTTTTCAAGTATAATTTATCCACTATACTAACCTCTTGTCCCTTGCCTTTATTCTCGCAGTGCTCTCTCTTCGCCATATAACTTGACTGATCAGTGCGCAAGCATGAGAATTTTAGTGTGGCCCAGACTATGGGCAAACAAGGGCAGAGACAATCTGTTACTGCCAGGATCCTGAAAATGGCGGCACATAGGCACATGTTTTATCAGATACTTGAAATCGGCAGGGTATTCCTTGAGGTTGTATCAGTGTTTGTTAATCTTAGACTTGAGTTCTGTTTATTGATTCTCTGGTTGGGATCTTTTTATTAACATTGAACAGCGGTTTAGCTGTATTACAAAAACAGTATGAAAGAAGACAAAGCAGTAGACCTGATTGATTTCCCTGAATTGTTAACATTAAACATATTAATATAGTTGAGTTTTAACTCCCATTGATGTAAATACTGTAATTAATTACATGTACAGGAGTTTCCTTGATCCTGCATCTGTTACTTGGTTGTATTAACTTGACTTTGATGTCAGCCCTTGGATTTGGACAAAAAGCTGGATTTCTAAATAGTCAAACATCATCCTAAACTTCAGAATAACGAGTGATGAAGCATTATCAGTTCACACCACAATATGTTTAATTTAGAAGCTAAAGAAACGTTAGAAACCATACTTAAAGGGACTCTCCAGTGCCAGGAAAACAATCCGTTTTCCTGGCACTGCAGGTCCCCTCTCCCTCCCACTTCCCATCCCCGGTTGCTGAACGGGTGAAAACCCCTCAGTGACTTACCAGAGGCAGCGACGATGTTCCTCGTCGCTGCTTCTTCCTCCGGCCACGCTCCTCCCAGTCACCATGTCAGCCGGCGGGCGCGACTGATCCCGCCCGCTGGTGGGGGAGACCTAATGCGCATGCACGGCAATGCTGCACACGCGCATTAGACCTCTCCATAGGAAAGCATTAATAAATGCTTTCCTATTGGGGATTTTAGCGACGCTGGAGGTCCTCACACAGCGTGAGGACGTCGAGCGACGCTCTAGCACAGGTTTCCTGTGCTATAGACCAGGACGTGCCCTCTAGGGGCTGTCTAGTAGACAGCCACAAGAGGAGGAGTTAACCCTGCAATGTAAATATTGCAGTTTATGAAAACTGCAATAGTTGCAGAGTTAAGAGTAGTGGGAGTTGGCACCCAGACCACTCCAATGGGCAGAAGTGGTCTGGGTGCCTGGAGTGTCCCTTTAATGTGAAATGATAAAAGCAAAAAATAACGCCTTTAATATATGATGGCATCCTGGTTGGAGGGTGTATTCCCTGCTTCCCTCCCTGCACAGTAGCCGGGAAGACCATAGAAACACTATCTTCAAACACTGTTTGACCCAAGGTGTATGTATATGGCTGAATGATACCGTCATATACTAAAGGTAGGGATGAGTTCTTTTCATATTTTTTCTTTTTTTTTAACAAAATGATTTCCTTTTAATACGTGATGAAAGGATTATTGTATTAAAAATATTTATTATGATAGTTGTCCTTGGAGCTGAAACATCCTTTTCCTTCAGCACTGGGTCAGGCTCCTCCTCCGCCAACACGTGTGCTTGCATTAGGACTACTCCATAGGAAAGCATTGTTCAATACTTTCCTATAGGGTTTTAGCAAACACTGGATGTCCCCATGCAGACCAAAAGTCGCCTAACCACCCAGAAGTCCCTCTAGTGGCTGTCTGGTAGACTGCCACTAGAGGTGGAGTTAACCCCGAAAGGTAATTATTGCAGTCTATCCATAACTGCAATAATTACAATTGCAAGGTAAAGGGGACTTGGACAGTGCACCCAGACCACTTCAAGGAGCTAAAGTGGTGTGGGTGCCTATAGTGTCCCTTTAACTCCCTGTCAATCATTGTTATAAGCTCTGTCCTTTACATCTGTTTCTCCTCCTCACAACAATGGTAGTGGGACCAGATACATTTTCTTACTTTCATTTGTTATGTCATTTTGCATAGTAGTGCTTCTAAAGCATTATAGTTGTATAATCGGTTTTATACATCTAATCTGGAGTAAATATCTCTTCTGCCTACTGTTGCCTGATTGATCTTTTCCTGTACAAGTGTACTGCATTTGTATACATAAAGCTGAATAGCTAGGTTTAGAAAGAGCATTTACCGATATTACTGACGAAAGTCCTGAGATGGACAAATGCTCGTAACATTCGGGAAAAATACACAAATGTATGCAGCATTTGTCTGGTGAATGTTTGACAAACATTCCAAGGTTAATTTGGAAAGTTCAATGGAAATTCCATTACATGCTCTTGGACAACCGTATAAGAATGTTGGATTGTTTGCCATGCACTCCTCAAAATAATGCAGCATATAAGTGTCTTTTGCACATGTTACTATATATTCGCCAATCTCTGGTCAAGATAAAAAAAAACTACTTTTGAGGTATATTTTACTATAACATATTTGTATTTTGGAATAGTATACACAGGATAGGGCTATAGATGAGAGTTACCTGGGAATGTCTTAACCCATTAAATATTTCATTATCGTTTATTCTAATGATAAACGTATAACACCTCTCCCATGTTGTATGTCCTCATGGACCAAGTTAATCTTATTCTACCTCTCCCTATTTATATGGAACATAATGTTCATTTACTTTATAATATTAGTTCACTTGGCAACCATTCTTTTGTCTGAATAGAATGCACATTTACCTTTTTACCTCATTGCCTTTAGATTGTAAACGTGTTTGAGCCAGTCTCTTATCTCTTATTTCATTGATTTGTCACAATTATTCATATGTTTTGATGACTCGTACATTGCAGCAGGACCTGCCTCTTTATCAATGGCAGTAATGAAAGTGTTAGTTGTTGACAAATTAGGATGATAAGCACTGATGTTTGCCTTTTAGTGCCTCTTTATTGGTATATTCTGCAGCATTGGTTGTGTGCTTTTTCTTCACTTCAGTTAACAAAAATAATCAGTTGGCAGTTTTCTATTTGTTTGGTAGGGTGTGGGTTTGTCACAGTATTTCTTCTATGTGTGTAAATATTATGAGGTTTCTGAAGTGGTTTTGTGACCTAAAGCTGCCGTTTCAATTTGCAGTTTTTTTTGTTTTTTTTTGTACCTCTATCCCCTTGTTTTGTTTTAATTCACCTTCGTTTTTTAGTTAGTAGGCAGTACACTCCACTACGCTAAACAACCAGGAATTAACAAGACTGGTGTTCTGCTTGACAGCCAGGGGGTGTAGCAAAGGTAATTTAGAAAAGGGATCTGAAGTGTTCCTTTCAGCAAAGTTCCATTTCAGTTGCTAAGCTAACTTACCCACAATCCATCAGTCAATTAATCCCATAGAAGGGCAAACTGCAGACATGGACGGAGGGGAACAAAATGGTAGTCTGGATATAATAATTATTATTTTTTTTTTTTTTTTTATTTGAATGGGGACAAAAGGCCATGCTGGGTTCATTGCCAATATGCCAGTGCTGGAATGGAGTGACGTTGGTGACTCCCTAGCCACGACAGATTGGGAGTTACCACTTGCTTGTGGGAGGTCTCTTCTGCTCTCCCTGTCAGTCTATTCCAGAGAATTGATTGACAGGTGGGAGAACAACCTAGTTTCCCCCCCCCCCCCCCTCCCAATTTGTACATTTAACACAATGTTTAGATAGAATGTAATGCTCTTTAAATAGAGCCATACGTTTACCACTGAATGAGGGTCCTTAGCTGCCCACATCACATCCCCAACTGGAGCTGTGATTACACTCTTCTTTACCCATACCAAATCATACCAGCAATAGGCAGCTGTGATAGGCTGAAAGCAGTCAGCTGATGCTCTCTGCCAATCACAGCCACCCATTGCTGCTCAGGCTAATGTTTCCTTACTAGTCCAAGAAGCAAAGAGGGGATGGGGCTTCTGGGAACTCTCAAATTAACATTAATCTATTAAAAATGGCTCAACACTGAATGGAAGGACGATGTCAGGAGACTTCAGATACCATAACAACTTAATTGAGAAGAAGTGGTTACAGTGCCTAGAACAGGGGTAAGCAACCGTTGTTGACTAAATCTCCCATGATGTTTTGCGAGCATTGTGTCTGTAAGAGAATTATGGGAGATGTGGTCCACAACATCTGGAATACCTAAGGTTGCCTACCTCTGCCCTAGAGTGTCCCTTTAAGATACAAGGAGTAAGTTTAATCACATGCAGGCAGCTCCTATATGGTATAGGTGGCTAATCTAGAAGGTATTATCTCCTGCTATGTTAATAAACAGACTGTGCAATAAAGGAACTTAAAATAAGTTAGATTCTTTTTCGGGAAGTGTTTAGGTTTAAGCTACACAAGTCACATGCAGGGAGTAGTGACTAGGGATGTATAAGCAAAGTGACAACCCCTAAATGGCAGGGGCATGCTCTATACACCAAAACTGCTTCAATAAGCTAAAGTTGTTTTGGTGACTATAATTTATTGCACACACACTTATAGAGGACCTGATTTAGAGGCCATTGGCCGATTAGGAAAGGTATGTACTCTGTGACTAGAAAAGTAATTGTTTACATAAGAACACGTTCCATGATTAAAGTGGCTAACAGAACTTTGTAAAAACATTAATACTTGTATTCAGATCTAAAGAAACTCCAGTCCATTCACAGGAACATTACATGTGTTGATGAAAGCCAGCGGGCAGCTCCCTAAAACGCATTTCATGCCCCAGATGGGTCTTACTCATGAGCAGATGTTTGCTTTCCCCCCCTATGTAAAGTCACTGAGAGGCAGGCATTGCTACTACTGGAAATATGAGATGTTTGGCATTTCAGAAAGCATGCCTTCATTACACAATTTTCAGCACTTCCCTTTTCATTATAATCTCTCTTCTGGCTCCTTATTTTCCATGCCACCAGCTTAATGTGGGAATTGAAAGGTACTGGATGGAGAGGAAACGTTTTTTTAGCCATAAAGTTGTCAGATCATATTGCACTGTATTAATACAGATGGTTTTACAATGACTTACCTTTTATATAAACTGTTCTAATATACAGATGGCTTAGACAGAGCTTGGTTACTATAGAATTCTCAGACATCAACCTTTTTCTTTTTCCCTTTTTTTATGCTTTTAGTTGAGTGTTTTTTTCCATATTGAACATGAGCTGTCTTGGAAATTATGGTAACTCCTACATCCGTGTTTCATTGTTTAGAAGTCTGTAAAACCTGATTGGAGAATCTAGTCTGCTAAATCTCACTATCTCTTCTGCATCTGCCTAGATACTTTTCCATGCATCGCCCACTCCTTCTGTAATGTGATTTCCATTGCTTCTCCACTACCGACCGGCAGAATAAGACACTCACGTTTGTCTTCAAAGCTGAGTGCCAGTTTTCTGTATGGCTTTTTCATACATTTTTTTTTTCCATTCTAGTAGTTATTTTTTATTGAAATCTCTTTACAGTATAAAAATATACAACTTGTACAGCAACAGTCATTACACGCAATCATGGCTTGATGTACAGTACAAATGTCATATACAAAATTAAAACTCCACAGTAATATAATAACAGGGTTATTTACTAAAGTGAATTTCAAATGTCAGGCCAAAATATCAAAATTTGGGTGATGGGGGAGGGGGGGGGGGGGGGGGGGGTTCCAGATTGGCTACTTTGACCTGAAACTTTGAATTCGCTTTGAATTCTTACTTTTTAGTGAATAGCCCTGTAAGAGGTATTTTTTGGCACAGGTCAGAGTTAAAGACTAATTCTGCAAGGTGACTTTTTAACCTTTGTAATCCCTGCTATTGTACAGATAGAATATGTGTAGGGAAGCTCCGTGGGAAGAACTACCATAAAAAGAATACAGTAAGAAAAAATGATTTAGCTTCTATGGAGATATGCCAATATCAATGTCACCAATGTTGAGAGAAGTTATGTCCAATACACAGATTGCACTTGTTAACTTATATACTTAGCGGAGCAGTAAAATATGGTCAACAACCTGGTGGGGGGTCCCCCACCTCCATTGGCCCTCTGTATCTACGTAGTGCATTATTTATCATCTCCGAGGGGAGTCTGTCTAGTATTTCCTTCTATCGAGAGATAAGGCAGTGTAGCAATCTAGTGGACAATACCACAAACACTTCCACCACTGGTAGAAAACAAACGCCCTTGTACTACCTCTATCAATTACAAGACTTCTTTTGGAATGTAATCTCTAGTTCTGGCTGCTAAACAGATCGAAGAAATTAAGAGCCACTAAAATATAATTTTTCTAAGTTATTATCAGGTAAATTACAGCTTTTTAACATGGAAATATTAATATGAACACATGTTTATAAAGAGAATATTTGTTTTTAGATTATTTAAGTTTTTGGAAATTAGTAAAATTGTTTTTTGCAAAAGCAATGGATTTTTTTGTATTATTGTTTGTTAATGTGTGGCTCGGGCATTATCTGTAAGAAGGCAACAGCTATTACAGTGTTATTATTGACTCTTGTTTTAGATGTATATTTTTTGGGTTTTTTTTGCCACCCTTCATATAGTGTCCTCTGTTCTCTGCAGGTCTGTGTTTGCGGATCAAGCTGCAGCGCTGCCTGTCATTCAAACACAAGGTGAAGTCTGTCTCTTTGTGAACTTGAAGACTAATGTCCAGGGTACTCACTGATAAATTGACTTCAGTCATTCCAGGCACCATTCCATATTATAAATGTGCTCGTGGTTGCATAACAAATACTTGCCATTGATTTTGTATTATGTACGTCATCTGTTAGCGTTAATCTGTGAACAAAAGCCTTAAGGTCTAGTTTTCTGTGCTGCTAAATGAGGCCCAGGATTCCTTGTACAGATATTCTCTCAGGGAAAGTTTCTCGGCTTTTCTGCAACTAAAAAGCAATAAAATCATTAGGATAGAATAGTGTTAAGGCACTTATAATTGTAGTGATATATTCAATGCAAGGGGATAACTGCAGCCCCATATCCCAACAATATAACACTTCCTTTCTTATGATTCTTTACTGCACCAGGAACAAGGCGAACAACGCTTCAAACCATTTAGCGGCTTTTGTCAAGCCTGAACTCTGTCGGTCGAAATGTTGCTCACACATTTGCTGCTTGTAAATTTAATAAGTAAATAAAATAAGAGTACACAAGAACTAGGCCAGCGTTCTGATGTTAAAAAGCAAGAGTGAAACAAAACCAATACTGGTGTATACACTTTACAGCTTTTTATAACTTGCGGTCAAGAGCATCTACAGCTGGCTCTCTACACGCAGTCTCCACCAGGTGGCACAGTGACTGCACAGTAACACTGTGATGGAAATGCAAGGGTCTTTGTGGAACTCCATCAACCCTACCCACAGAGGTATTATTTAACCCGCTAACTGCTGATGGGTTCACCACTTTGCAGAGGAATTAATGACAAATCCTGGTTTCACACACCCACTGTTTGGCTCCATAGCCCAGACTGCAGAGAGGTTTGGCATATCCCTCACATTCCACACTCTGTCAGACACTCTGGTCAAGTTCTAACCAGTGTTTACTCAGGATTCCCATGGAAAAAGTGTGTGTCATAGTTCCCTTGCAAACAAATAGCGCAGTACAATGATCCACACCTATACCTGCCAAATGATCTTGGCATCTATTTGCCTTATTGTCCTGCAGAACGTGCGGTTCATATCCTTTTGTTTTTGCAGCTGGAGATCTACATATCCGAAGGGACCCACTCAACTGAAGAGGACAGTAAGTCACTGCTAACACTGTTAAAAGTGTAGTTGGTACAAGAAATAGCTTGGTGTGGGGGGGGAGGTGGAAAACTACAAGGCAGGTGGATATGAGAAGGGTTGTTAAATTGTAGCTACACATCTCTATCACAGGCAATACAATAATGCTGGTTTATATATGTGGGACACACTCTAGATTGCAAGCATTGCATGTAACTTTTTTTTTTTTTTAAAGTTAATAAACAGATCAACGATAAAGAACGTGTGTCTGCGGCCATGGAGAACCCAAGTCTACGAGAGATTGTGGAACAGTGTGTTACAGAGCCGGACTAGGCCAGAACCTGAATAGAACAAACACTGAGAGGCCATGCACTGTGAACTGTTGGGGTGCAAAAGATCAGCAACAGAGCTGATCTACCAGTCACGTAAAACATGGGACACATCAAAGAGTTTCCACCGTAAGCTCAGGATGGATCCACAGGCCCGATAACCAGCTCCTGGGAAAATGAAGCAAGGGTGCCTTGACATCGATATAGAATATATTAATGCTCTTGGAACTGTGCCGATTTCATGTGGATCATATGGTTTGACTTTTTGTGCAGTTCTCAATGGATACCACTTAGAAGCCCCCAGCACAACTCTGGAATTATTTACATGACAAATGTTGGCAGCTGGGTTTTAGCTTGTTTTATGCAAATCTGCACAGACAAGGTTAATAAATAAATCATATTTTATACAATATCAAAGAAGATTGTGATAATGTGTCCATTCCTATGTAGTTATGGGTAAAATGTGGACATTTCATGCAGTTCGATAGCTCCATAGGAGAATGCAGGTTGTGAATTCACATTTGGAAAAAGGGAATAGTGTTTTTAACAAGTGATGTGTGACATGACCCATGTTGATCTCTGACACAATCCAAACAAAGGTGCTGATCTGGAGCTTCAGGACTCCTAGAAAACCAATGCCTTTTTTTTGGGGTAATGATAGCAGAGAAAATATAAAAGGCGAGGCGACTTACGGGGTTTATTTTCTAAGCTAGTGTTTTTTAACCGGTGGGTATAGCACACAAAGCGTGCAAAAAACAAACTGACTTTTAAAGCTTAGATAGGTTAAATGCTGTCATTAAAGTGTTTTTAATAGGTGTCAGCATTAAAAATTATGGATTCTGCTGATGTATGTGTGCCTTGGATATGTTTCTCATTTTAAAGGCACACTTGGAATTAAGCCGTAACTTTTTTTATTTTATTTTTATTATTATAATGCATTACACCAAAAAAGCCAAATTCAGAATGTTTGAGAACTATTTTGAATCTCGTTCAACAGGCTCTTTTTACACAAAATGTGAAATTCCTGTGTTACTTTTTGTTTTGTGAATAACCCTGCTCAGGAGGGCTAATTTCTCATCGATCAAATAAGCAATTTCCTTCCCTTTGTTCCAAATTTTCTCTGCCAATGACCTTCTTCTGTCTTCTTTTCGCACTTGTGCTACAAATTCTATCATGATTTTTCAAGGGCAGCTCCATTCTCATGGAACAGATTGCCTACGTCCCCTCAGACATTCCTCTAGTCTTCAATCCTTCAAGAAGTCCTTTAGAAAACTTTTAGCAAGCCTATAGCCTGCCTGGATAATGTTCATCTCGATCTGCCCCATTCACTATATTGTTAGTGGGTCCACAGTCCTACCTTCCCGCTTTCCTGCGCAACTTGTTAGTTATCGCACATATTGCTCTTCCGCTTTAATTTAAATACCTAGTCACCTGTAGATTGTAGGGTTCTTCAAACAGGGTTCTGAATAACCTTGTTTCTAGTTAACACTTGCAATAGAATGTTTCGTATATGTTGTCTGTTACATGTCCACATTAAAATTATAAAGCGTTACAGATTATGTTGGCACTATGTAAATGCCAATAATAAATGCAAAGAGGACTCAGGATGCAATCATTCAATAAACTTTAAACTACATATCACTGTAGAATACATTAGTTTGGACATTTTGGGTATCATTAAATGAACAAAAACTTGCAAATATGGCTATTGGCTCAGGAATTGCAAATTCAATTCAACTCAGTCAGACACTGTTGAAAAGATTAACACTGAACATTGAAGTGTAGGAATCTGGCTTGTTATCAACAACCAGATTTGGATATGTAGTCCAGCCACAGTACCACCCATCAGATTAACAATGAACAGTAAACTGATCACAATCATACCACAGCAGCTAGCAACAGTTTTGTGATGGGGACTTCACAAATTATTTATATAGCGCCATCAGATTCTGTAGCGCTGTACAATGGGTGGACTAACAGACATATAATTGTAACCAGACAACTGGATGTACAGGAACAGAGAGGTGGATGAGCTCACATTCTACATCACTTTCCTAAGTCGCTGGCAACACGTGGGTGCAAACATGGCTTCAGGGGATGTAGGGACGCTATAACTTGTGCAAGGGCATGCACAATTTGACTATTTTAGGCAACAGATTAGCATGTGAAACTTCCTTCTCTGCTGTTTGAAAGAAAATGAACAGTCTTGTAGCATCAACTGTTTATTATTCCAAGGTTAAGATACCGTGACACCATGCGTAAAGACGGTTGTGTTTAGTGATCCTTTAAAAGGACACTGAAGGCTGGAATTTGCTGATTTCTATTTATTTTTTTATTTATTTTATTTTAAAGAAAAGTAATTCAATAATTTACTTGATATCCAAGGAATAGGGGTAATTATTTTAGATGACTTAAAGGTAAACAGACAATGTAATAGAGCAGCAGGAAATTCTAGCAGAATGCTTGGTTGTATAGGGAGAGGTATTAGCAGTAGAAAGAGGGAAGTGCTCATGCCATTGTACAGAACACTGGTGAGACCTAATTTGGAGTATTGTATGCAGTACTGGAGACCATATCTCCAGAATAATATTGATACTTTAGAGAGTTCAGAGAAGGGCTACTAAACCGGTTCATGGATTGCAGGATAAAACTTACAAGGAAAGGTTAAAGGATTAGCATGTATAGCTTGGAGGTAAGACAAGACAGGGGGATATGATAGAAACATTTAAATACATGAAGGGAATCAACACCATAAAGGAAGAGAGTATATTTAAAAGGGAGATAAGTGCAGCGCTTTAGAATTGTGGAGAAAACCAGAGAAGAAATAATAGTGTAGTAGTTTAAAACTGTAGTGATAGGTAAGATGAAAGATGTCCACTCACACTTTCCTGGAGCTTCAATACAGCTCCAGTGTATGTGCCTGGGCGGAATAATCCCTGCCTATGGATCAAGCGCAGAGGTAATTATTCAAATTATAGGTGTAGTAGGGGGTATCCTCATTAAAAAAAAAAAAAAAAAAAAATCGTATGTGGTAAAGTATGTAGAGCTATGGAGCAAGGGGTAGGTAAATCTATAAAATGTACACTCACGTGTAATGGAGCTGTAAAACCTGGCTCCTCTGATAGCGCTTGAAGTGTTATGATCCCCACTCAAGGTTACAGGAGTAAATATAAATTCTTCCGTCCGTATATATGTCGAGATAAACAGAACCACAATAGTGTACACCGTAAAAAGAAATTAGTTAAACCTACTCACATGCTAAAAAGCTAATTCCGGTTTGCTCAATCCAAAGTGCTTGGGTGGTATGCCCACCAGGGATATAGCTCCAAACAATACAACAGCAGCAAAGTTGGGTCCAATCAAAAAAAGTACTTTAATATTAAAAAATTATAAGTAATACAGTATGTAATAAGATTAAAAAAAAAAAGTTGTAAACAATACACCTAACGTGTTTCTCCTTGGATAGGCTTTATCAAGTGTTTTGATACCTATCCAAGGAGAAACGCGTTAGGTGTATTGTTAATATCTTTTTTAAAAAACATTTTGGAAAAGGGTGCAGACACTACTGACACAGGTCTTTGTCAGAGCACCAGACCTCGACCCATGGCTATTCCTCTTAAGTAGGACTCTGGACGGCTGGACTAGGCAAGAACAAAAGCTTATCCATAAAATTACCTTAGCAGCAAGGAGGGCCGTAGCCTCAGACTGGCTTAAGCCAGGCACTCCGCCTATCGCAGGGGTCATTAACAGAATAAAAAAAGTCCACCTAATGGACGACCTGACAGCTAGAATAAGGGGCACTCAAAAAACGTTTCAAAAGATCTGGGAACCCTGGGAAAACTCCAACCTGAGTAACTAACACCCAACCTGTCCCTGATGGAGACTCACCGGCCCTGGCTCCCCCCTCCCCCCCTCCTTCCCCCACTACCCCCTTTCTTCATTCTGTTCACTATCTCTTTCTTTTTCTCCAAGCCTACTTGGCAATATCAAAATACCTGACCAACGCAATGCATCCACGGGAACAGACACATGGGACATATAGAAAATTGACACCTCGGTCGAGGGAAATGGGTGTATAGCCCTTCACAACACATATGACTTGCCATGAGCAAAGCGCAAACCTTCTCTAACACTAGCAAGACAACAATTGGGTCGTAACGACCAGTGATACAGTTATGTATGCTAATGTGGAGCAGCCACATAACGCCGAACGCACCAAAACACGTTCACAAAGTACATACAGAGACCCCATGGCAGGTCCGTGGAAAGACTATGTTAAACCCACATTACTCTCTGTTAACCCATGTCTAATTCATGCTAACCCATGTTTAAACCGTGCAAGTTCATGTATGTAACATATCGTGTCAAGACAAAATAAAGAATTTAAAAACCATTTTAGCATATTATATTCTGTATTACTTTTATTTATTTTTTTAATATTAACCCCTTTGTGACCAGACCGGGTTTCAATTTTCTTACCGTTTAGGACCAGGGCTCTTTTTATATTTCTGCAGTGTTTGTGTTTAGCTGTAATTTTATAACATGACAGGAGGCTTCATATTTGCTTAAGTCTCTCTTTACTAGAACGCCACAGCAGCAAAACACCAGAGAGTAAACAACCAATCAGAAAACAGTAAGGAGCCCATATAACTCCCAACATTCCATTTCCTCTTTCTTTGCTGCTCCGCATCAGTAACAGGTCAGAGTACCACTGCCTCCTGCTAATATTAGTTGGTGGCTTTGGATTTTATTGTTATATGTTTGATATTTGTCTATATTGCTTTAATTGCCTTGGGGACTGTTTTTTTTCCCTTAGGGGATATATCTATATTTTCCAACTTTTTCTACTTGTAAGACCTCTTTATCCTTCTCCCTTTGGGGGCTCTATCCCTTTTACTGTCCCCTCTGTCTGTTTTTCCCCGTTTGTACTTGGGGTTTTTGTGCTGCTCGGGGGTTTTGAGAGGCCGGCCGTTTGCTGCCTCCTCCGATCCCCCTGAGCCCGCGGGACCGCGGAGTACGTCTCCAGCGGTCCCGGTGTATTTTTTCTTTGCCTCCGGTCGCGGGGTGCTCACGTGAGCATTTTTTCCCGACGACCGGAGCTCCTACACGTGGCCGCCGATAGCGGTCGGATCATTCCGCGGACCGCGTGTGTCCGCCGAGGGGAGGTGGGAGCACTACTCGCATGCTCCCTCTCCCGCTCGTTAGAGTGCCACATAAAGGGGGACGCACTGAGGGGTTCCCTGCCTAAGTTAGACCGCGGTCTGAGACCTGCCTAGGAAGGTTTCTGCCGGTCTGGGAACACCCCTTCCCCCCTACATGAAAGTACCTGTGTTGGCACTTCTTTTTTTTTTTGTGTAACCCTTTCATGTGCTGCATGCTCAGGGTTTCTGTATGCTGGGGTATAAACTAGATTATATGTGCTTGCATTAACCCCATATAACACACTTATGCCTATTTGACTATCTGGAGATCCATTCCAATAAAGTGACCACTTTTTATACACCTTACACTTACTGTGACCTGGCCTGCGCTGTCTGTGCCCTTGTCACTGGCCTGCTTCATGTGTACCCTATGCCTGGCCTGCGCTGCATGTGCCCTATCACTGGCCTGCGCTGCATGTGCCCTATCACTGGCCTGCGCTGCATGTGCCCTGTCACTGACCTGCGCTGCATGGGCCCTATCACTGGCCTGCTTTCTTTTTTTTTTTTTTTTTTTATAATCATCTTTATTTAAGAATTTTATTTTTATACAGTCAAACAATACATTACATAGGGATCTTTAACCATATCAACACCATTTGTATATTATGTTTTTAGTTTACATCGTGTTCAAATCTCAAATGAGTTGTCTTATTGTAATATAAATATCAGTAGATGGGGGTCTAAGATCATCGTGTGACTAAATTACTAAAAAATAAATACATCTTGCACACACATTCATTCATACTGTCAGACTGAGGGGTAGATCCAACCTGATTGGTTATCGTCAATTATGGGAGAGAGAGAAAAGAAAACATATAATTTGACCTTATTGTTATTACAAAATGGGCAGGGATTTATTAAACGGTGAGGCTATATTACATAGGGTGAACATCAAAAGTCTCACCTAGGATTAGATCAGAGGGATTCAATACAAATACTCATATTTTCTCCATTGGTATTATGGATAAGCAATAGTAGGAAGCAGACCTTTTTCATTCATAAATTGATATTAGTTTGTCCAACCATAATTTGTATATACCTTTTTTAAGGGTTGAGCTCAATGTGTTATTAATAAGGTTATTTTCCATCAAGAGTTGTAATTTAATTTGACTTATAAGATGTCTTTTTTGGGAGGGAGTAGATGTTTTCCAGTTTCTGGCAATTATTATTTTGGCAGCCACAAAGCAATGAGATGCTATGCATTTAGTTTTTTGTGTGTCCAAATTCCAATTATAATGTAAAATCGCTACAGCTGGCTTTTGTTCCAATCGTTTATGAGACAACTCATATAGAATATCAAAAGTCCATGTCCATAATGTTTTTACAATCGGGCATTCCCACCACGTGTGTATATATGTCCCAACAGACGACCCACATCTCCAACATAAATTCTGTAAATGAGGATACATTTTAGATAATCTAGATGGGGTATAATACCATTTGTATATTAATTTAAAATGGCATTCTACCAGATTTATTCCGTGTATAAATTTTGTTAGGTGAGAAATAGAAGAACACCATTGATTGTTTGAAATTGATATGTCCAGTTCTTTTTGCCAGTAATCTATGATCTTTATAGGTTTTTGACCTATTTCTTTTAGCAAGACATTCGCTAATGATACTACTTTTTTCTTAGTACTATTACAAAATATAATTTCCATTAAATTAGAAATTGTAGATTTATCACAAATAAGAGAAGAGTGTAAATAGTGTTTAATCCTTAAATACGTAAAGATTTCTCTAGATGGTAATTTGTAAGTATCTACAATCTGTTGGAATGATGTTAATCTATTGTCTATCATGATATCCGAAACAATATTTATACCATGTTCAGACCAGGTATTGAGAGATAAGTCAGTTACGTTCTGCTCAATTACCGCCAAAGAACAAGTCTTCGGTATCTTGTTTACATATCCCAACAATATTTTAATTTCTTGCCATATGTTTAACGATTGGCTAAGTATATGAGATTTAATCTGCGTAAAAAATTGAGATTTATCCGGTAGTTCTTTCCACATCAACAATTCTGCTTTATTGGGCTTGACTACCAGTGACTCCAAAATGTACCAAGGTTCATCTACGAATTGTGGGTCTTGAAGACAAAATATATGTCTTATCATGTTTGCATAATAACTTGTGATAATATTAGGAAAGTTTAAGCCCCCCTTCGTTATTCTATTGGACAGAAGTTTAGAACTGATTCTCGGTTTTTTATTTTTCCATATGAAGTTGGAAATATACGATTGGATCAGATTTAGCCAAGCCTTAGGAATTTTCATGGGTACCATGGAGAATAAATAGGACCATTTTGGCAGTATGTATGAGTTTATGATATTAATTCTGCCGATCCAGGTAGTTTCCAGGTTTTTCCATTTTTGTAATTTGTAATTAATTTCTTTGATCAGTCTGAGGATATTGATCTCCATTATATCCTCAGTTTTTACTGGGATAATGATCCCAAGATATTCTATTTCCTTATTAGACCAAATGAAATTATATTGATCAGATAATGTCTTAACCACTTTCTGTGATAGGTTAGTATACATGGCGATAGATTTGGAGATATTAAGCTTAAAATTAGAAACAATACTATAAGATTCTATTTCTTGCATTAGAAAAGGCAAAGAAAATTCTGGGGCGGTCAACGATATCAGAGCATCATCCGCATATAGGGATATTTTTAGTTCAGTATGTGCAATGGGGAATCCTTTGATGTTATAGTTTTTTCTTATAGCGATAGCCAAAGGTTCCAGAGTTAAGATATATAAAAGTGGGGATAATGGACATCCCTATCTGGTACCGTTTCGGAGTGGGAACCATCCTGCTAATATGTTGGGACCAACTGTCCTAGCAGAGGGGTTAGTGTACAATGCCATTATTGCATTACAGATTCTACCCTGGAAACCAAATGACGCCAGTGTCTCCCTAAGGTATCCCCACCCGACCCTGTCAAACGCTTTCTCAGCATCTAGAGACAGGGTCAGGAGGGGAGTATCAGATCTATTTGCCATGTCCAATATGTCAATTATTCTTCTAGTATTGTTAGAGGACATATGTCCAGATACAAACCCAATTTGGTCTCGATGGATCAGTTTATCGATAACAGTGTTTATTCTAGCTGCAATAATTGCAGAGTAGATCTTCATGTCAACATTTATTAGAGCAATGGGTCTGTAATTTTTTGGATCATTGGGGTCTTTTTTAGGCTTTAAAATAGGGATTATATTAGATTGGAGAAGTTCATTAGGTGCCATTTTTCTTTCGATAATCTCATTAAACAAATCAGTTAGTGGACTAACCACTACTGGCATCATATGCTTATAAAAAGCGTTTGTGAAGCCATCAGGGCCGGGCGTTTTATTCCATGCTAGCTTTTCAATTTGTTGCTGGACTTCTGCCTGTGTAAATGGTAGGTTAAGTAACGCTAGGTCTGACGGGGAGACTGTCGGAATCTGGATATTTCCCAGATATTTTAAAACGTCACTGCGTTGAGGGGTATCCTTAAGGTTGTACAACTGTCTATAATACTGGTTAAATTTTTCTCCTATTTGGGTTGGAGTGGTATAGGTATTATTTCCTTCTATTAATTTTTCTACTCTATTTCTCGCTTGGTGAATTTGTAATCGTTTTGTGAGATTTTTAGATGCTCTGTTTCCCGTGTGATAGTAGTTCACTTTTAATTTTTTTATATTGATTTGAATTCTTTGTTCTTCTTTAGAGTTAATTAAATGTTGTATTTGTTTTAATGAAGTTCTTATTCCATCTGAGGATTGTTGTTTATCTAAATTAGAGAGCCTATAAAATTCAATATATAAATTTGCCAGGGATTGTCCATTATTTTTTTTAAAGATATGTCCCATTTTAATCAGGTAACCTCTTGTTACTGCTTTTTGTGTACACCAATTAGTGGAACAAGAAGTATCCTGAGGGCAGTTCTCCTCAAAGAAGTGAGTTATTAAAGAAAGTAAATCATTTCTATTCTTCTCGTTTTCAATTAGTGAATTATTAAGTCTCCAAGTGGTGATACCAGAATAGGGAGCCGTACCTATGTCCATAATAATGAAGCTATGATCTGCCCAGATATTTTGCTTAATTCTAACTTTGTGGATAAGTTTTAAAGAAATAGGGTTAGTTAAACATAGATCTATCCTAGAGAATGATCCATGTACGTGAGAAAAATGAGTATAATCTCTCTCATAGGGATTGTATATACGCCATGGGTCACAGAGGTTGTATAATTTACATATATTACTAAATCTTTTTGCTTGTTTGTATATTTTTTTATCTGTATTAATCTGCACCCGAGATTGTTTATCTAAAATAGGATTTAATACACAATTGAAGTCTCCGGCGATAACCAAAGTACCCTTAGATATTTTATCTATCTTGGTCATTAAGTGGGAGAAAGTAGTCATTGGGTCTAGATTAGGTAGATACACATTCACGAGCGTATATGGCTTATTGTCGATATTACACACCAAGATAATGTATCTAGCCTCTTTGTCTAGATCACAGTGAATAACTTCCAATTTGAGGTCATTCCTAAAAATGATTGCAACACCCCTTTTTTTCCTATCAGTTAAAGACGCATGGATGATTTTTGAGTATAAATTTCCACCCCAGGTTTGTCTAGAATTTATAAGCCAATGGGACTCTTGAATAAAAGCTATTTGAATTTTTTCTTGAATTAAAGAATAATATAGCCTGTTCCTCTTTTTATTCATATTTAAACCCTGCACATTAGAACTCAGTACTCTCAAAGATAGCAGATTTCAAGGTTTAGGGGTTCCATCGTCTCAGTCTGAATAACATTCATACATCCATTCATTCCTAATTTTCGGGAAGGACAGACCGGTATAGGGCTGACCCGACCCGAGAATATAGCATACCATCGGTAGAGATTTCTACCGCATCCTATGGAGGCCATAAGGTCTCCGGAGTAAATGTAGCAAAACTACATATAGAGGGGGAAGGACTCCAGGGGGGAAAAGAGAAAAGAAAAGGAGAAGAAAAAAAAAAAAATCCTTCAAAATTTGTCCAAAAGGAAAGCAAACACATAATGGGTAAATTATAAATTAAGGAATTATTTTTAGGGGTTTTCATCGTATCCATCCTCCATAATTTAGATTATGAATTATAAGTAGTGTTATCAGCATTATCAAAAAAAAAATTAAGAGATAAAAAGAGTGAAAAAATAAGCCTGAAGTGTACTATCATACGATGTAAGTAGACCAGAAGGGGTTACCCTCGGGGTTAATATTGTGTATCCCGTGTGTGAAATATAAATTGTAAGTCGTATTATCAACATTATCAAAAAAAGAAAAAAAAAATAGATAAGTGAATAAATATGCCTGAAGTATGTTATATAACCGTGTAAATATACCACTAAGGGTACCCTCGGGATTAGTATTGTGTATCCCCTGTGTAATCCAGTTGAATATAGAGTGACAGTATCTATGTGTAAATATTGTATATATCTCATAACGTGATTAATAGAACAAAAGTAATTGTTATCAGCATAAATGTGGAGTTAAAATATGTTAATATTGTGTCTACATCAAGCGACATTGAAGTATTAAGATTTATCCTACTTTGTAAAAGGAATATAAGATAATAATATCTATGGTGTATTTTAACAAAAAATAAAAAATAACAAGTTATCAATAAATTTGAATAAATAAATAACACTAAATTCCTTCCCTTCCCTTTCTCCCTCCCTAGCGCCCTAGCACCCCCACGAGACACTCATTATTCCTATTCTGTTATCAAATTCTTTAGTTTTATCCATTGTATCAATTTTGTGTTCGAATCAAATGTCTCCCTGATGCCTTCAAAAGTGAGGGCTATTTTTACTGGAAATAGCCATTTATATCTAATGTCTAGTTTTCTAAGAATTTGTGTTGAAGGGTGGAATGATTTTCTTCTCGTTCTGGTAGCGAATGATAGGTCTTGAAAAACCTGGATCGAAGCAGCATGGGAGCGGGGGCCTCCAACATGGCGGAAAAGCCTGATCCAACCACAAAAGACGCGCAACTGCACCATCAACTGCACCAACATACAACATCAGGCCCCAGTGGCCATATTAAAGACCCGATCGAAGAAATCTTTGACCGCTTCTGGGCCAAGCTGGCACTGCGTCTACAACCAGCGATGACCCACCGCAAACCTCTCACCCGGGATAAGGTCCACGGCGCGGGGAAATCAGGGAGTCCACCTCAGGGCACAAAGAAGTCCCACGCGACTAACTCCCACACTAAAGGCCCTCCCAGGCTGAGAGTAGCAGGGGGCATAATCCATGGGTGCCGGCCACACCAGCGGAGAGCGACAAGACGACGGCCAACATCGATCAGCAAGATTCCCCGCACTATCCCGAAAAGGACGACCCTGGCCCATACCGGTACCCAGGCTCGTGGCAAGACGGCACCGGATCTCATACAGTCCTGGGGCAGAGGGGAAACCCCGCCTAAACGTCGCCGTGCAACCCCCCTAAGGAAACGGGATCAAGATGAGAGACACCAACTTGGCTTAACATTGGCCTCCAGCAGATGCCGAACGCAGGACAGTGAGGCATCAATCCTGCAGCACGACAGGAGCAAGAATGTTGCCTCATATTGCCTAAACACAATCGCCCACCCTAGTGAACTTTGCTCACATGGCAATCTGGGACACTGCCTTCATGCATCACAGGACAATAGAGTTCCCATTGCGGGCATAGGCTGACTAGGCTCCCAAGACCTGGAAGTGCCCACTGTTATGGACGCTTTGCAGGTACCCAGGCGCAGCACAAGGCACAGACACCTGACAGTCTCCCTCAGACGTACCACAGAGCTGCGTCTACAACCCTGCTGTGACTCCATACTCAGGGGTTCAATCTACATGCTGACTACAATTATCCTGGCTTGTTTGTTGGTTATTCTTTCCTTTTACTTTCCTATTTTCACACTATAATAGAAATGCATGCCTCGCTCAGGGGCTTATTACCCTCAATAGGTATATCATAACACCGCATGAATGTAGCTCTCGCTACCTATGTACATGGGGGGGGGCCCCCTTGGGATTTATTATCTTCAGTATAGGCACACACAGTGCATGTACCTTAACCATTACCGTTGAGTGGTTGTAATAGTCTAGCAAGCACTAAGAAATCCCTATCGACCCGCTATAAGCTCCCATAGTGTACATAACTTTCATCACAACCGGTAAACTGTTCACACTGTATTGCTATGGTCACTGTTAACCCACCATAAGTATACACAAAACATATAACCCTTATTTAGACCGTCAGGATGCCAATACTGTCTACCATGCATTAGGGTGTTCTTGTCTCCGATAACTCACTAAACCTATCACTGATGTGGGATTATTTAAAAAACCTTATTGTATTTGTATTCAATTATTGCACTAACTCCATTTTAACTTTATACTGTGACAATCCTCCATTTTGTCCCCCTAACCTGACTTCTTCAATCCTCCATTTTGTCCTCATAACCTAACTTGTTCATTTTAAAATCACCTTACATGACAGAATTTCCCAGCACATCTAATACAATAGAACAAAGACTGTATTTTCTATAAAGATATGATTAACACAGGAATTGCTGACTTTTCCTTAGATTTGCAACAAAGTATAATTTGAAGGCCATGCGAACACAGTAGTAATGAAATGTTCTATTCATAAGAGACCTTGCACCTGGCCACGAGGCCTGAGATCACCGACCGTGTAAAATGACGCTCAAGACCCCTTGTCCCCCACCCGTGTCCAGAACAATCCCACCTCTTGGTGGGTGGACACGGGATTAACCACTTAGTCTTTTGAGCCAATTAATAATATTGATAGGTGGACACTAATCCCGACACTTGACAATTAATCCAATTAATGATGTTTATTTACTGATATTCTAATAAGCAATGATGACGTAAAATGTCTCTTAAAAGGACCTGCGTGTCAGCTTTTTAATCACTTGCCAATAAATTTTCTCGAAGTTATTTTAACCTGAACCTTGTGTGTCAGACTTAATTACTTCAGCGTATATACGCAATTTATTTTATTGATTTGGACAGGAACAGATAGACATTTAAACATTTTGGTTTACTGCAAAAAGTACCATAACAACTTGGCTGCCCAACGTGGGGCATCGGGCTATGTCCGGCCGGTGAGCCGTCCTAAGGAAGACAAGGGTGGACGGAGGAATCCAGGGGGAAGGAAGGGAGATTGATCACCTCCAGATACACGGTAGAGACTTCTGCAGAGCCACCGGTACGTTCCGGCCCCTTTGATTGACCCGTCCACGTGTCTGTGACTGCTTCCCGGGAGGACATCAAAGACAGGTAATATCTTGCCCGGTGTCTCGTTACTCATTTGTTTACCTGCATTTTAGTCTATCTGTTGCCTGGGTGTGTTTGAATTGTGTTTGAATTGTTTGCCTGTTTCCCCATTTTGAGATAAAGGGGGGGTGGACCTGCAGGGGATTTGCCTGGGGTTCTGTCTTGCTTGTTTTCCCCTTTTTGGGATAAAGGGGGGTGGACCTGAGGGGATTTGCCTGGGTCTTCTGTTTTGTCTGTTTATCTGTTTGTATTTTGCCCCTTTTGGGATAAAGGGGGGTGGACCCGAGGGGATTTGCCTGGGTCTTCTGTTGCCTGTTTTACTCCTTTTAGGAACCACGGTGCCGTGGTTGTAGGGAAAAAGGGGGGTTGACCTGTGGATGCGTTCCTGGGGGTCTTCTTTGCCTGTTTACCTCTTTTAGGAGCCTCGTGGCTGTGGCTGTAAGGAAAAAGGGGATTGTTGGAACTGTGGATTTTGTGTAGACTCATAATTTCCTGTGATCCTTCTCGTGACACTCTGAGAGCTTAGCTAGCCTCATTGTGCACGTGGTAACCCACAGTTTCGAGTACTGGGGCTAGTGGAATTCCAATTTTGGTAACCACTGTCCCGAGTACCGAGGCTGGGGGGATTCCAGTTTTGGTAAACCTCAGCTTCGGCTGGGGGGGATTCCAGTTTTCTCTTGGTAACCGCCGCCCTGAGCGCTGGGGGCTGGTGGAATTCCAGTTTTTCTGTTTATTTGTGGTAGTGAGACTTATAAGTGGGTTTTATAGGGGCACTACGGGGTTGAGGGAGGTGACTTTGGAGTAAGCACATGAGTAAAGGAAAGGAATTACTGTTGATTTCATTTGAACTGTGATGCATACACTGTATTTCAACTGTATTGTTGTCTTGTTTGTTTAATGAGGAGTCTCATGTACTCCTGTGTCTGTCTCTAAGGATTTTTTTCCTTGCCTTTCATCTTTTCTACACTTTCTATATTATTATACTATCCACTCCCATTCCTCTTAAAAGAGAAGTGATTGGTCACACACTTCTCACCTCGCTCCAATCCGTGTCTACCACCCCGGGTAGGCGGATTCAGTGACTAGTCTACGTTTTGGGAAGACGCACCTGAGAAAGTCCCACGATTCTCGGGTGGCAGTCGAGCATTGTAGACGTTCTTGTTCAAATTTCCCTCTCTCTCTCTATATCTAGGACGCTGGTATAGGGGTAAAGGGACTATGGGACAGGATTTAGATAAGCCCAGCAAGGGCTGGTTAGCATGTGATTTGGTAGAGAACAGAGAGGGTGAAGAGATGGTTAAAGGTGTTGAAAAGATTGCAAAAGTATGTAAAATTGCTGTACCGACATGTGGGAGATTGCAACCAGAAAGTTGGCGCAAGTTACTAGCAGAAATGAAAGGCAAGCTTACAGATAATGGTTTATTAAAGACTGCTGAAGCATGGTACAGAGTAGCGAAGGCTATTCAGTTAGAAGGTTGGGTTGAGGAAGAAGTAAATCACAAAGGTGTAAAATTGTTTGTGTATCATAAAAATTGTGTTGCTGGGGTTTACCCTCAGCCAGCGCCCCAAAATGGCGCCCAGGGGATGTCCGTCCCCAAGGTTCAGTCAGCCATAGGTGATAGCCAGCTGACTATGTTCCCCACTCCCGATCCTCCCGAATCCCATCCCATCACCTCCCCTGTCTGCCCGGTCCTGAATTCTGATGGATCTTTCTTTACCCCTTCCCTTTCTCTAACGGTCCCATCATCCTCAGCCATCCCCACGCTTCCTTCCATGCCTAATCCTAACATCTCATCTGCCGCCTCCTCCCTGCAATCCCTCTCTATGGTTAATCCCCTTCCATCAGCACCCGTCCAGCTAACTACCCCTCCCTCCCATGCTACGACTCCTCTTTCTGCATCCATCCCTACTAATCCTGTCCTGTCTCCTCCGATAACCAGCTCCGCCCCAGTCCAATATCCTACCTCCTTAACCGTACCTGCCCACCCTACTCTTTTGCCCTCCCCTGCCTGGCCCTACCCCTTCCCATATCCCATGGCCCTGCCCTACCCCGGTTACCCTCCCTTTCCCCAAGCCACTCCCCAGGTTCCGGTCATGCCCAGTCCGGCCCAATCTACCCCGGAAGTGCCCATATCAAATATGGCCGCCGCTCCTTCCCTTAATCCTGAAGCAACTCCTTTCCCCGCCTCCAATATGGCGGCTCCCAGTTCAGCCCTGATGCCAGTAATTCCCGGCGACTACCTGTCCCCAGGTTACGACTCGCTAGCCACCCCTGCATCTGGGGCTCATTCCCAGCCACCGACCCTTTCACCTCACGCGGGACCTGCACCGCGTAGAAGAGTCAATATCATAGAATTCGATGATGACGAGATGGACAGGGTGTCCCATGTCTCATCGGAACTTGCTGCGGGAGCCCCATCTCATCGTTCTATCGATGATCCCTTCGGCCACAAGGGTCGGGGAGAACAGGCCCCTCCTAAATATGTAGCTTTTAACCCCACTCAAGCTAGTGCTCTGATGAAATCACTCCCGGACCCAGAAAAGCAGCCCATGCCCTTCTACCGAGGGATAGTTCAAATTCAAAAGACTTATTCAGCCGCATGGCGTGATCTATTGAGCATTTGTGCTATTAAAGCAGGGGATGCATATTGGCCAAGTATGGCCCGACACCTCAGTACAGATCAGCTCAACAGTGATGTTGATTACCCCTCTGGAGTAACTTTTTGCACCCAATTAAAAGAATGGGCTAAGGACAAACTTGCAGATCAGGCTGCTGGCCTTACTGATGTTATTCAAGATAAAGGAGAATCAGTGGAAAGGTTTCATGCAAGACTGTATCAAATGTTTACAGATTTGGGGTTTGATCTTACTGACAAAATTCATTCACAAATGCTGTCAGGTGCGTTTGTCCAAGGTGTTAAGGACTCTATACGCAAGGGAATCATTGCTGCACGCCCTGAATATAAGGTTGTTCCCCTGGACACCCTACTTTTAGTTGCTAGAGGTTTGGAATCCGCTCAGACCCCAAGAAGATCCACTTCAGCGCCTCTCATGGTATCCCGCTCCACCCCAGTCCCAAAAGGTACTAGACCGGAGGAGGGGGGACATTGTTTTAATTGTGGAGCCAAGGGGCACTTTAGAAGTGACTGCCCAGAACCTAAAAAGGAGCCAAGGGAGCCCAGAAAGCCCTCCAAACCTGCCCCAGCTCCCAAAGCCACCAAACAGGTTCCGATAATTGAGGAACCAGATGATTAGGAAATTGGCAAGCCTGTGTCTGCAACCCCTGTTATGGCAGTGTCTACAGGGGATAAGGGGGGGCCACTTGCCACAGTGACTTTGCCCATTGAAGGCCACCCTACCACATTTCTAGTTGACACAGGTGCAGCCCGTAGTGTTCTGCGAGAACAAGACCTGCCAGACCCATCCTTTCTGTCAAATATTGACGTCTCTTGTGTTGGAGTGGATGGCCAGCCAAGACATAGCCCTTTAACAACTCCATTACGAGTTGGCTCTAGCCTGCTTGCTCGCTTTGTGGTATCCTCCACATGCCCAATTAACCTATTAGGTGCTGATGTTCTCTCACGCCTGCAAGCATCCATCACCTTTACCCCGGATGGGCAGGTAGAAATGTCCACACCTCTATCTGAATCAGACACCTCAGCCTTGTGCTCCTTGCCTCTAATGCTGCATTTAGAAAAGCCCCGTGAGAAAGCAGCAGAATTAAGGTCCAATTTCCCAGAGGCATTAAAGATACAGGTGCCCGCTAAGTTATGGTCCTCAGGCCCAGAGGACATAGGTCACCTAAATGTTCCCCCTGTGGTGGTAAAGCTCATTCCAGGAGCTAAATTACCAAGAAAACCACAATATCCATTAAAACCAGCACAGGCCGCTGCCATTTCTACCCACATCAAGGCACTCTTGGAGAAGGGTGCCCTGGTGAAATGTAAATCTGAATGTAACACCCCATTATTCCCTGTGAAAAAGAAAACTCCAAAAGGTGAGCCAGAGAAGTACAGGATGGTTCAGGATCTCCGTGCTGTCAATGAAGCTACCGTCCTGGACACCCCTCTTGTACCAAACCCCCATACTCTGCTCTCTGGAGTCCCACCATCTGCAAAATTTTTCACAGTCATTGACCTAGCAAATGCTTTCTTCAGTGTCCCACTGGACCCATCCTGCCAATACCTGTTTGCTTTCACTCATGAGATGCAACAGTATACCTGGACTGTCATGCCCCAAGGGGCACAAAATTCACCAAGTCAATTTGCAAAGGCCATGGCCACCATCCTTGACCCATGGCAAGCCGAGCACCCAGAAGTTGTTCTGCTTCAGTATGTGGATGATTTGCTGCTCTGTGGAGATGATATACCCACTGCTGAAAAGTGCTCAATTAGCCTGCTTTGTTATTTGGCAGAACAAGGATGCAAGGCTTCCCTCATCAAGCTACAGTTCTGCCAACCCTCAGTAATTTTCCTTGGACATTGCCTATCTCAAGGTACCAGACATCTTACCCGGGACCGGGTAAGAGCCGTACTGGATATTCCAACTCCAAGAACTTCAAAATCTCTCCATGCCTTCCTAGGCCTTATTTCCTACTGCAGAGCATGGATCCCAGAGGCCTCCCTGCTCATGCAACCTCTCTATGACGCACTTAAGTCTGACCCTTTCTGTTTA
The DNA here is from genome assembly GCF_036172605.1 of Pelobates fuscus. Taxonomy (NCBI): domain Eukaryota; kingdom Metazoa; phylum Chordata; class Amphibia; order Anura; family Pelobatidae; genus Pelobates; species Pelobates fuscus. The sequence continues at coordinate 295,757,193 of NC_086319.1, forward strand.
ACTAATGAAGCAATAGACAATTTCAATGCTCTAAAACGTGCCATTGCTTCTGCTCCTGCCTTGGGCCTGCCTGATTACTCCAAACCTTTCAAATTATTTGTCTCTGAAAGACAAGGCCATGCAACAGGAGTTCTCACCCAAACTAATGACTTAAGAGGCCGCCAAAGGCCTATTGGATATTTCTCATGTCAACTGGACATTGTGGCCAGAGGGACCCCTTCCTGTCTCAGGGCTGTTTTTGCTGCAAGAGAGCTCATAGAAAGAACCTCAGACCTGGTCCTTGGCCACCCTCTGGTTGTTTTGGCCCCTCATGACATCTCTGCCATCATCAACCAAGTCCAGCTCAAGCACGTGTCTCCTGCCAGACACCTACGCCTACAGTGTCATCTTCTTCTACCTGACAACATTTCCATTCAAAGATGTCAAGTTCTTAATCCATCCACTCTTCTTCCACTCCCTGAGGGGGGTATCTATTATGGATTTGTCACAGATGAAACCTACATTTACCTGCTTTGTGGATGTATCAAGAAAGTCATGCATCCACATTTGACATTTTATGAAGATGAGAAGCCTCTCTGTGAAGGCCCAGATTACGCCTTCTGTACCATGTGGTACAAACCAAACATTACTCCCGAACCTTGCTATGAAGATGAGCTTTACCACTGGACTGATGTGAAGCTCACTGCTCAAGATTTCTATTGTGACTCTGAAGGCAATAGCATGGTCTTGGTCCAACTACCTCAACAACTTATCTACCTCTACCGCCATTGGGATACTGCTATCCCACATATTCCTGTTACCAAAGCAAAGACAAGGTCATGGAATGATCTTGGGCCCATGGCAAAGTTATGGGCCACCATGGATGAAGAACAGCTACAGGAAAATGGTATTGTCAAATACCCAACAACTGACCTTCTGGAAGCATGGCCACGCCACTTCCTAGAAAAGGAATTTCAAGATCTGGTCATAGTGAATGATTATGACCCCGAAACACCTCATGACTGTTTTGAACAGATGAAGATGGAGACAGTGCACCTACCAACTGTGCACGAGAATCCATTACCAGATCCAGATTTCACCCTGTTTGTGGACGGTTCAAGATATGCTGATGAAGAAGGAAGATACCATACAGGATATGCCGTAACCACAACAGATGAAGTTATCAAATCATCATCTTTACCGCCAGCAATGTCTGCGCAAGAAGCTGAATTACAGGCTCTGACCTCAGCATGCAAAATTTCCGAAGGAAAACGTGCCAATATCTATACAGATTCAAGGTATGCTCTAGGCGTGGCACATGACTTCGGCCTCATCTGGAAGACAAGAGGATTTCTTACCACCGCCGGTACGCCAGTCAAGCATAGTACTGCAATCAAGGAACTAATGGATGCCCTCCTACTCCCTAAAGAAGTGGCCGTTTTGAAGGTAAAGGCCCATGGGAAATTGGATACAGATGAAGCAAAGGGCAACCATTTGGCTGATCAGGCTGCTAAGCTAGCAGCCAGGGATTTTCAGGAAGTGGATGAAGACGTGTCCGGACAAGAAGAAGAAGAAGAAGTCCCTATTTTTACTCTGCAAACTCTTCCTACTGATTTGCGAATTTTGCGAGAACAGCAAGCTGTAGTCACTCCTGAAGAAATCCAGAAATGGAAAAAGAAAGGAGCCGTCCAAAAGGATGGAGTATATTACAACAACTTCAAATTCTGTCTCCCCAAAAACTTATATCCAGCAGTGGTCCAATGGGCACATGGGCCTGCACACTTGTCAAAGGAATTAATGGCCGCCCTCATACAGAAGTATTATGAAGCACCTGGAATCACAACATTGATCAGCAGCTTCTGTAAGGCCTGTGTCATTTGTGCAAAATGCAATCCAGGAAGACCAATCAAGGTGCCTGCAAAACACCTGGCAAAGCCCATGTACCCCTTCCAGCGAATCCAAATTGACCACATCCAAATGCCCAAGAGTGGGCCCCATGAATATGCACTAGTCATAGTGGACATGTTCTCAGGATGGCCAGAGGCCTACCCAGTGGCCAATATCACTGCAAAAACAACCGCAAGACGCCTACTTACAGAAATAGTATGTAGGTTTGGACTCCCAGAAGTCATTGAAAGTGATCAAGGCCCAGCCTTTACAGCAACAGTGACTAAAGAAATTTGGACTGCTCTAGGGGTGACCCTAGCCTTCCACACCCCTTACCACCCACAAAGTAGTGGTAAAGTAGAGCGCATGAATGGCACTCTAAAAGCCAGAATGTTAAAAATGTCACAAGAAACAAAGATGCCCTGGCCAGAAAGCCTGTCAATAGCTTTATTCAGTGTTAGGCACACACCTAGAGGGAAGCATTCACTGTCCCCATATGAGATTCTATTTGGGACAGCACCCAGACTAGGTTGTTATTATCCGCAGCAGTTACAGCTCCAATCAGATGTTTTAGTAGATTATGTAACTGAACTTGCAAGTGCCTTAAACAAAATACATGCCCAAGTTTTCTCTTCAATTCCAGATCCCGAATTGGATACAGGTGCCCATAACCTGCTCCCCGGAGATTGGGTTCTGGTCAAGAAGTTTGTGCGGAAAAATACCCTGGAACCAAGATTTGACGGTCCATTCCAAGTTCTCCTGATTACCGCAACTTCCGTCAAACTGGCCGGTAGGCCAAATTGGATCCACGCTTCCCACTGCAAGAAATCTCCTGCCCCAGAGGAAGCAGATACCGCACAAGCATGTACCTCTGGCACATCTTCTCCTTAATCAGCCTCATAAAGGCCCAACAAGTAGCCATCACCAAAGATATTAGTGGGTATACCTTCTGGTACAATTCATCATGCACCCATGTGGCTACTTACACCTTTGACTATTGTGATATTGTAGAATGCCCGTTCCCCACATCACAAATCCAGAGTATTTACAGAGATATCCCTCATTCAAAAGATCCATATGTTTGTGTAGTTGACAAGCAATGGGGGCACAATTGTAATCATTGGGGGGCGGCGGGATGGAATTCCGGGCCTGCCTGGGGTTACAAGCCAAAAAGTGCCTTATCTAAAGTAGATGATCAAGGTAGATCCCTTCTCCAGAGAATGACTTTAAGAAAGCCTGGGGGGGTACACCAATGAAATTAATCCTTAACATTGAGCATCCAAGCCCAACGGATGCAGACCAGTATGTGATGGGAATGTATTGGAAAAAGGGTTCCTACCGTAAATTAGGGCATTTCTTCTTAAAAGATATGTGCAACTCTTCTGAGTGGCAAGGGGCCACCCACATGGTCCCTAACCCATTAAAACCTCACATCCAGACCTTTCAAGACATGATGGCCATTGCTAACCCCACCTTTGAAGATACCATGGCCGCTGAAACAGGTTTTAATGATGTAAATCTATGGTTAGAATGGATGAAATATAATGCCAATAAGCATAATAAGACTGCATGCTATGTGTGTGGTGGTGCCCGGCCTCACCTGGGCACTGTACCTCTAATCCTGCCAGTAGATATAGAGGAATGTGTTTTAAGCCTTTTTGCCTATCACTATGATTTTAACAGGTCCATATGTATTGCATGGACAAAGGAGTATCCTCTCCTAACCAAGGATGTCAAACCCCCAGATGGTATTACCGTGTATAAAGGTAATTACACTTGTTATGCTAATTATGATGGAATTGGTAAATTCTTGGGTAACTTCTCTAAGGGGTATTGTGCTACCTACAGGAGTGTCTCTATGAACTTGTTGCAGTTTCACACCAGGTCATTAGGGGATATCTACTGGTTGTGTGGGGATTTACAGTTAAGATCCAGAATGGACAAGGAGTGGTGGGGGGAGTGTACTTTGGCTAAAGCTATTATGCCTATACATATCATCTCTGACACACACCTCAACACCCATGAGTCCAGACACACTAAGGTTAAGCGTGATGCCCCAGTAAAAGGAAGTTTTGATCCTCATGTCTATATTGATGCCATTGGGGTGCCTAGGGGGGTGCCTAATGAATTTAAAGCAAGAGATGAAGTTGCTGCAGGATTTGAATCACTTTTTGCCATAGTTACCACAAACAAGAATTTAAATTGGATAAATTACATTTATTATAATCAACAGCGTTTTGTTAATTATACCAGAGACGCCCTCCAGGGATTGGCCGAACAATTGCAGGCCACATCCCAAATGGCTTTCCAGAATAGAATGGCCCTAGATATGATCTTAGCCGAAAAAGGAGGAGTTTGTAAAATTTTGCCCGACACCTTGACATGTTGTACCTATATCCCAGAAAACACAGGCCCTAATGGTAAAGTTACATTAGCCATAGAGAAATTAAATGACCTGTCTATAGAGTTGAAAAGGAATTCTGGGATACAAGATCCCTGGGAAAGATGGTTTGGCTGGATGACGGGATGGCAAAAGGCTTTAATGCATATTGGTATGGCTATACTAATTTTTCTTTTTCTCTTTGCTCTTCTCTTTTGTTGTATTCTCCCATGTCTGAGAAAATCCCTCCTGAAGACTGTTGACCAAGCGGCACCCACTTTCGCCCATCTTGAAGTTGATGACCAAGATTTCCAAGACATCAACTCACCCTGTCTGCCGCTGCAAACAATCCCTTTTGTTGATAAAGTGCAGGAATTCTAGGAAGGGACTAGCTCAGGGACAGCATCTGTCAGTGAATGGTAAAGGCCCCATGTGGAGAAGTGGTGGGTTAGCTGCCATGGGATACCCTTGGGTGTGAAGTGTTCGAGAGCCATACTGACGGATGAGTTAGCCTATTAGGGTCAGATCTAGGGACAGCCTTGCACTTTGCATTAACACCTAGCTAGCGGCCACGGGGTTTCTGTGCCTTTGGGTTAACACGTCTTCCTGGTACTAACTTAATAAAGTTTTATCTCTTAGAATCTAACATTTCATAGGGGGGACTGATGTGGGATTATTTAAAAAACCTTATTGTATTTGTATTCAATTATTGCACTAACTCCATTTTAACTTTATACTGTGACAATCCTCCATTTTGTCCCCCTAACCTGACTTCTTCAATCCTCCATTTTGTCCTCATAACCTAACTTGTTCATTTTAAAATCACCTTACATGACAGAATTTCCCAGCACATCTAATACAATAGAACAAAGACTGTATTTTCTATAAAGATATGATTAACACAGGAATTGCTGACTTTTCCTTAGATTTGCAACAAAGTATAATTTGAAGGCCATGCGAACACAGTAGTAATGAAATGTTCTATTCATAAGAGACCTTGCACCTGGCCACGAGGCCTGAGATCACCGACCGTGTAAAATGACGCTCAAGACCCCTTGTCCCCCACCCGTGTCCAGAACAATCCCACCTCTTGGTGGGTGGACACGGGATTAACCACTTAGTCTTTTGAGCCAATTAATAATATTGATAGGTGGACACTAATCCCGACACTTGACAATTAATCCAATTAATGATGTTTATTTACTGATATTCTAATAAGCAATGATGACGTAAAATGTCTCTTAAAAGGACCTGCGTGTCCGCTTTTTAATCACTTGCCAATAAATTTTCTCGAAGTTATTTTAACCTGAACCTTGTGTGTCAGACTTAATTACTTCAGCGTATATACGCAATTTATTTTATTGATTTGGACAGGAACAGATAGACATTTAAACATTTTGGTTTACTGCAAAAAGTACCATAACAACACTACTACTGCCAAGCTGATTATATTGTCCACCATACACAATGTTATTATTGTCTCTAACAATTGCATAGCATGTTTCCTTACTATTTTTTACTTGAAAAATTGTGCGCAGTATCTCCTATGCCATGTTACAATATGCTGTCAAATAGTCTCCTAAGGCGGTTGTGGCGTAGCAGACCTGATTGTTATCCCATGCATGAACCAAAAGTAATTTGTGAGCATGTTCTGTTCATCTCCCTCAGCATGATTGAAAGCGATGTAGCAAAGTACCACTATTCACACTACTCTATATCTCACAAGCATGAATATACATCTAGATATTATAACTATAAAAAAGTGCAGAGAATCAGACATGTGATGCTGTTTAATGGTTGATATTTTCTCTTGATACCTTGTAATGTCTATGTTCATTTGTGTAATTTGCAAAGCACTACAAAAATAAAGAATTAAAAAAAAAAAAAAAAAGAAAAACCTGGATCTTCTCAAATTGTCCGGTAGTTGTCGTGTTTAATCTTGCAAGCCGAAGAACTGTATCTTTAAATTCGGAAGAAGTGAAGGAAACAATAATGTCTCTGGGAATGTCTGCTTGAAGAGCTTGGGGCTTGAACATCCTATGACATCGTTGTATAACATTATCCGGTATAACAACGGGTAAATTCAAAGCTTGAAAATATTGATATAAGGTCTGTTTTAAATTTTCCTGTGGACCTGCTTCTGGAAAATTTCTAAACCTCAGATTATTGCGTCTGCTTCTGTCTTCCATATCGTTAATTTTCAGCTCCAGTTCTTGAATTTTTTGGTTCATTTGTTTGTTTTCGTCAGTAAGGGAATGAATATGAGAGTCCATCTTGGCTATTTGATCTTCAAAATTTTGAAATCTTGCGATAAGTGCATGTATTTCCTGTTTAATTTCTGATTTAATTTCGGCAGTACTTATTTTTAGAATATTCTTGATTTCTGACAAATTAGCGCTTAAACGGTCTTGTAGTTGAGAGGCAGTTATCAGATCCTTATTTTCCTCAGTCATGGGGTTATCCACATTAGTCAGTGATTCATCCAAATTATGTTTGTTATTTTTTGTATTTTCTTTATGCTGTTGAGGGGAGAAGTATGTAGACATTGATCTATCTTGGGGTACTTCTTTTTTGTCCTTCTTTCCCGAGGTTTTGTTGTCTTGAGTTTTTCTTGAGGCCATATTGAAATCGCTACTTAGTGGCCGGCCCTTGTTATCAATTTTAATTGGAAAGCAGGTATTTTCAATCTCAAAATTACCAGTGAGACATTAAAAATATTTCAGTTTTTGAATATAACTGAGCTTAATTGAGACTGGCCTGCTTTCTATGTACCCCTATGCCGGCCTGCGCTGTCTGTGACCTATCACTGGCCTGCTTTCTATGTACCCCTATGCCGGCCTGCGCTGTATGTGACCTATGACTGGCCTGCTTTGTCTGTGCCCATAAATTGGCCTGCTTTGTCTGTGCCCCTATGATTGGCCTGCTTTGTCTGTGCCCCTATGATTGGCCTGCTTTGTCTATGCCCATAAGATTGGCCTGCTTTGTCTGTGCCCATAAGATTGGCCTGCGCTGTCTGTGCCCTCTATCGGGCCTGCTCTGACAGTACCCCTAAGCTATTATACAGGGGAATTTTATTCTGGGGTCCACTATTACATTGTCTCCGTACACTTTCCTGCCGTTATAACTGGGTGACGCATGTCATTTCTACCCCCAGGGTCACCCTACGGTCACGATATGGACGCTCCAACCCAAGAGAGCCTGCAGGCCATGATTAACGCGGCCGTGGCCGCTTCGGTGGAGAAAGCGCTTTTGCGCACACTACTTCGGTCGTCCCAAGATAGGGATGTGTCAGAGAATCAGTGTGCGCTGATAGATTCCGGTTCCGACTCACCGGACAGAGACCAAGCACGCGCTTCCAAGCACTGCTGGAAGGGTGAAGGCCCTGAGCCGAATACCCGAAAGGGTAAGGCTCCCGCAAAGAGACCCAGGCGGACAAACACCGCATCTCCGACACGTGCACGCTACTTCCCCGAGGAGGATTAAGAGTTCACCCTACCCGCACCCCTATCCGTACTGGATGAATGGTGGGCGGATCAATCCCCCTCAGAGGACGAAGGGGGTTGGGGCGAGGAGGACCCGGAGGGGTCAGGTTATCAACAGGACGCGGGTGGGGATACCTCGTTACACCTGCAATCCTCTGTTGGGGAGGACGTGTTCCTGGACTCAACGGGTGAACCCCTGTTCGACCTGCGCACCATCCGACACCCCAGGTCTCCTGAGTGGTCCCTGCCCGAACATCTGGCCCAGTTTGTTCACTATTGGGTCCGTAGACCCCTCGATGGGGCAGTTCGGAAGAGATTGAGAGCTGAGTGCCCTAGGCCCACCTTACCGGATAAGGTCGCTATGACGCCCGAATTCGACACGATGGTCTCCACCTATTTGACACGTACCGGGCGCGATCCCAAGAAAGGGATCAAACGCAGTCTCCGCCTGGCACAAGATAAGGTGCTTGACATGTTGGGGCCACTGGCACGGATCCTTTCCTTGGCGGACGAGGCTGTTTCGCAGGGTTCCCCCCTGGACGCTGCAGCCATTAGAGAATGGGCGTCGCGCTCCATTTGCCTGCTGGGCAACTCTAATGTGGCATTGTGCATGGAACGGAGGAAGTCGGTCCTTATGCGCATGGACGCGAAGTTATCTGACCTGGGGTCCAAAGAACTGGGACCGTCGGCCAAAGGGCTACTATTTGGGCTACTATTTGGAGAGCCCTTCATTAAAGAGCTCCAGAGGCACGTCAACTTCTATGCCACCCTGAATAAGGCACAATCCATCATGAAGAGGGTGTTCCGCTCTCACACCTCTCGGGTTTTTGGCAGGGCTGGAAGGCAGCGGGGTCGTGCCTCCAGCCGCTTCTGGCCATCGAGCCAGTGAGGATCCTGGACACCGTCCTTCTTTCCCAGCTACCATCCTGGGTCCTTCAGCTCCCAGAGGTCGTACCGTGGCAGAGGGAACCGGTCACGCGGTAGAGGCAGACTTCCCGCAGGTGAGACATGTTACAACACAGTTTCCTCCTAGTTTTTTTCATGCCGGTAGGTTGCGTTTTTGTCTCGACAGGTGGCGGGACATTTCTTCGGATGCTTGGGTGCTCCAAACGGCCAAAGGTTACGTCATAGACTTCCGTTCACCCCCTGTCCAGGAGGTGCCCCCCTCGACTCCAGTGTCGTCGAGAGCAATGCAGACCTTGATAGACGCCAAAATTCAGGCCCTTTTCGACAAAGGGGCAGTTCAGTGGGCGCCAGACGACAGAGGTTTCTTCAGCTCGATTTTCCTAGTCAGGAAAAAGACGGGAGATTTTCGCCCGGTCATAAACCTGAGGAACCTGAACGCCTTCATCTCCTACCAACACTTCAAGATGGAGGGCATCCATCTTCTACGAGACTAATTGCGCCCAGGCGATTGGTTCACTCGTTTGGACCTGAAAGACGCTTACCTTTCGGTGCCGGTGGCAACAGGATGTCGACGTTTCCTCCGCTTCAACTGGAAAGGGAAGCCATGCCAATTCACCTACCTACCCTTCGGCCTCAGCTCGGCGCCTTGGTGTTTCATCAAACTGCTGAAACCTGTAACAGCATGCCTGCGCTCCAGGGGCATTCGGTGCCTGATATACTTGGACGATTTGCTTCTTTTCTGTGAGGACGCCTCCAGGCTGAAATCTCAGACGCTCTACGCGGTCTCCTTGTTCGAATCCCTGGGGTTTGTAGTCAACCGAGAGAAGTCGGCCCTCACACCGACACAAGTGGTTCAATTCTTGGGGTTCGAAATCGATGCGACTCAATGCATCCTACGCCTCCCTCAGGCCAAAGTTTCGGCCATTCGGAAAGAGATTCGCCGGATCTTACGTCAAGAGAAGATTCCGCTCAGGGTCCTAGCACGAGTGGTAGGCCTATTGTCCGCTTCGATCCAAGCCATCTACCCAGGTCCCCTTCATTACAGAGCCATGCAACGCCTGAAGGCACGCTTCCTACGCAGGAAGCCCTCATACGACCAACTGATTCCCATCACACAGGAAGTCAAGACCGAACTTCGTTGGTGGCTGTTGCATATGTCAGCCTGGAATGGCAAGGCAATTTTCGGTCCGACCCTGGACTTTGTCCTGGAATTGGATGCGAGCCTATGGGGCTGGGGAGCGACCTGCGCGACCGCATCCACGGGAGGCCCCTGGTCGAATGCAGAGACTGCTTATCACATCAACTGCCTGGAAATGATTGCCGGCTCCTTTGCGATACGGAGCCTTGCGGGTCACATGTCGGATTGCTGCATCCTGCTGAGAATGGACAATGTGTCAGCGGTGCAGTATATCAACCGCCTGGGAGGAGCACGGTCACGGGTGCTGACGGAGGTGACGAAGGAGATTTACAACTTCTGCCTTCAACGCAAAATCACTCTCCAGGCAGAATATCTTCCGGGTGTGTCGAATCTGATGGCGGACTGGTTTTCCAGACACTGGAGGGATGCCAGCGATTGGCGTCTACATCGACCGTTCTTTCTCGAAGTGGCACGTCTGAGGGGCCCTTTCACGGTGGATCTGTTCGCTTCCAGGACGAATTTCCAGATCTCGAATTACTTCAGCTGGCTTCCGGATCCGATGTGCGCAGCAGTGGATGCTTTTCTTCAAGACTGGCCGGCGCAGGGAGCCTATGCATTTCCGCCATTCACTATGATCTCCAGGACCCTTCTACAAGTGCGACGTCAACAGATATCGGTGGTGTTACTGACACCTCTGTGGCAGGGCCAAGCTTGGTTCCCGGAATTGCTGGAGCTGTCATATCAGGACCCGCTTCTTCTCCCGTCCCCGCATTTTCTCCTGTCGGATCCTCGGGGCAACCATCACTCCCTCGTACTGGAGGGCCATCTTCACTTGGTGGCTTGGACTCTTTCCTGGGTACCTGGAATGTCGATGAGTTATCGAGATCCGCTAGAAACCTCCTCTGGGACTCGTGGGCCCCGGGAACGAGGAGATGTTATCTGTCCGCCTGGAACATTTGGTGTCATTGGTGCATGGAACGGAGTATCGATCCCTTTATGGCACCTGTATCCAGCGTGCTGAATTTCCTTTACCACCGCTTCAATCAAGGGAGGTCATATCGCTCCGTTAACGTTGCCAGATCGGCCATTTCAGCGGCTCATGTGCCCCTTCAGGGGACGCCAGTTGGACAAGATCCATTGGTTTGTAGACTATTGCGAGGAATCAGACTGGCACGTCCACCGACTCCTAAGTATACATCACTCTGGGATGTACACCGGGTTTTGGATTTTATTCAAGCATGGCCGGAGAATCAGGAACTTTCTCTACGTCAGTTGTCGGCCAAGTTCACACTTCTCTTATGCCTGGTATCCTTTCGTAGGGTTTCCGACGTCCGGGCTTTTGATTTTAACGCTTTCACCTTTTCTCCAGAGGGGGTGACCTTTTCGGTGTCGAGACGTACCAAATCCGACTCCTCTGCCATTTTCTACCCCTTTTTTCGAGAAGCTCCTAAACTCTGTGTGGTTTCTGCTTTGTCTCGATATGTGGCGGTTACGGCCCCACTTCGAGTTTCTCAATCTGGACAACTGTTGATATCTTATGTACGGCCACATAAGCCGGTTTCTGCCATTACCTTGGCTCGTTGGATCAGATGGCTTTTGTCGTTGGCCGGCGTTGGCTCCTCCTTTGGCGCTCATTCAGTGAGGGGCGCGGCGGCTTCGGGAGCCCTGGTAGCGGGTGCTTTCCTGGCCGATATTCTACGTTCGGCAGACTGGTCTCGAGAAGACACATTTCGACAGTTTTACTTCAGACCAACGGAACATGCAGCTTTTGCCTTGCTGGCTGAGGTTGAAACTGCAAATATGAAGCCTCCTGTCATGTTATACAATTGTAGATTATGCTAGCTTTAGTGTACCTATAATCTTAATTTTATTAATGACAGGAGGCGAATATTTCCCACCCTTTGTATTCCCGACCCTTGTGTATTTATTGTATGATAGTTTTATATTAATAAAGGAATATGTCTCTGGTCAGTGTTCATTGTGGTTATTTTCTTCGATGCGTTTCTCTTGTACTTGGGCGGGATCTGTAGACTTGGTGGTGTTCACTATGATTTTGCACTGGGTGGCTGCATGTTTTTCTGCGTACCTTTCGTTGGCTAATCACAATTTTCGATTCTGTTTATCTCGTTTCAGTATAAAGGTCCCAGACTGAGCTCACGTCCAAGTTTTCGATTCGGTTGAAGATTCCTAAGAGAGTCGTTGTTTCTGTCAGAATCGGACTATTATTGTTTTGTTATGTTTGCCTTTTCTTTTGACTGTGTTCTGTTATCGCAGCTCGAAAGAGGAAATGGAATGTTGGGAAGGGAGTTATATGGGCTCCTTACTGTTTTCTGATTGGTTGTTTACTCTCTGGTGTTTTGCTGCTGTGGAGTTCTAGTAAAGAGAGACTTAAGCAAATATTCGCCTCCTGTCATTAATAAAATTAAGATTATAGGTACACTAAAGCTAGCATAATCTACAATTTTCCTCTTACTCATTTACTGTACCCACACATATTATATACCTTTTTTCTCGTCATTAAATGATCTTTCTAAAGATACCATTATTTTCATCATATCATATAATTTACTATAAGCATTTTTATAAATTATGATGAATAAATGTACAAAAAACACTTTTTCTAACTTTGACCCCCAAAATCTGTTACACATCTACAACCGCCAAGAAACACCCATGATAAATAGTTTCTAAATTTTGTCTTGAGTCTAGAAATACCCAATGTTAACATGTTCTTTCTTTTTTGGAAAGTTATAGGGCAATAAGTACAAGTAGCACTTTGCTATTTACAAACCATTATTTTTATAGATTAACACAAGTTGCATTTCAACACTGATATCTCTCAAGAATCCCTGAATAACCCTTCACATTTTTATAATTTTTAAAAGAAGATAACCTAAGGTATTAAACTTGGGGTATTTTGACTCTTTTCATGCAACCATTTTACTACCAATCCAAATAAAAAAAATTGGTGATTTTTTTTTTGACACACAAAGCAATTTAAAAATACATGTACTGAGATCTTTAAGGGTTACTGCCAAAGTACACCCCAATATGTGTTCAGCAACATCTCTTGAGTACAATGATACCCCCCATGTATAGGTGTGTCGGGTTCTCTGGGGGCTAAAAGACCTAATTTGGGTGCACATTCCAGTTTTCCAACTTGGAATTTTTACAGCTGGTCATCATGCACCCATGTCCTATTTGGGAATTTTTTTAAGCCAGCCAATGTAATTTACCCCCATCAAACCATATATTTTTGAAAAGTAGACACCCTAGGGTATTTCAAATGGTGGTATAACACTTTAACACTTTCCATGCACCAATTCTACCACCAGTCTTTGTCAAACTTTTGGGTAGTCATTTTTTTGTTATTTTTCTCTCACATTGTACTTTAGGCATGGATACTCCGTTCCTGTTATGTGTTGCTGACAAAGAACACCCCAATATGTGTTCAGCAACATCTCCCGAGTTGAACAATGCCCCCAATGTACAGGTTTTAAGGGTTTTTGCAAACTTACAGGGGTCAAATGTAGGGATTTATCCTTTTCCATGTTTGCACATTGACATTTACCAGATTTGTTTGGTGGGCCTTTGAGACCGCATAGCAGACCAGGAATGGAAATTAAGCCCATCATGGCATACCATTTGTAAAAGTAGACAACCTAGAGTATTCAAAATGGGGTATGTCCAGTCTTTTGTAGTAGCCACTTAGTCACAAACGCTGGCCAAATTTAGCGTTTTATTTTGTTTTTGCATTTTTTCACACAAAAACTGCACTTTTACTGGTGATTTCATCATCGTGATAAGTTTTACTGTTACAAACACTTATATTTGTGTTCAGCGAAGTCTCCCGAGTAGAACAATACCCCCCATATACAGGTTTTATAGTGTTTTGGAAAGTTACAGGGTCAAAATAGGGTTTGCTGGGTCTGTGTTGCCTTTTGAGACCATATGGCAGCCCAGGAATGTGAAATAACCCCATCATGGCATACCATTTTCAAATGTAGACAACCCAGGGTATTCAAAATGGGGTATGTCCAGTCTTTTGTAGTCACAAACGCTGGCCAAAGTTTTTATTTGTTTTTTATAAATGTTTTTTCTTTCCAATTTATATTAAAGGTTATGGTGGGGGGAAAATTGTGATTGAAAACCCCTTCCACCTAAAGTCTGTGGATAGTTGATACAATAGTAAACAAAAATCTGCACACCAGTCAAGCCATAAGACTTGCTTTTCCCACAGAAATCACAAATCTGCAGTGATGTTACTACCGCAAAGGATTCTGGGTGGGGCATATGCAAATTAGTTTAACAAAGCATCATATTTTTGCCTCATTCCATTTTAAACATGGATTTCTTTAAGTCTGTGTTTGCTGTAAACAACAGCTTTGAAATACAACTTAGTAAAAGATGCAAAGCCAGTAAACGACTCATTGACAGCTGTTTCATTGTTAATGCAAATCATCAGCATGAGGTTGGTTACTGGTTCCAGCGCTCAAATATACCGCGGATGTATGTTGGTACGACCGTTTTTTATCGGACCTACCTCATACATCCGCGGTCCTTAAGGGGTTAAAGTACTTTTTTAATTGGACCTAACTTTGCTGCTGTTGTATTGTTTGGAGCTATATCCCTGATGGGCATCATACAACCCAAGCGCTTTGGATTGAGCAAACGGGAATTTGCTCTTTAGCATGTAAATAGGTTTAACTTATTTATTTATTTTTACACTCCTTTTTACGGTGTACACTATTGTGGGTCTGTTTATCTCGACATATACACGGACGGAAGAGTTTATACTTACACCTGTATCCTTGAGTGGGGATCATACCACTTCAAGCGCTATCACAGGAGCCAGGTTTTACAGCTCCATTACATGTGAGTGTACATTTGATAGTTTTTACCTACCCTTGCTCCATAGCACTACATACTTCACCATATACGATTTTTATTTGTTTATTTTATATTACACCTATAATTCAAAGAATTACCTCTGCACTTGATCCATAGGCAGGGATTATTCTGCCCAGGCGCATACACTGGAGCTGTATTGAAGCTCCAGAAAAGTGTGAGTACACATCTTTTATCTTACCCATCACAACTACAGTTTTAAAATAATACACTATTATTTCTTTTCTGGTTCTCTCCACATATACCTAGTCAAGGATTACTGAAGCGCTGCACCAACACACCTGTTTTTATCCAGTTTTCTGATCGGAAGAGAGAGACTCCGCATTGGTATTTGAGCTGCTTTTGGACTATTATCATCTTGCTCCCGCGTTGATTTTTTTTTTGTGTGTTATTATGTATTATGACATATTCTTAAATTAGAGGGGCAAAGGTTTAAAAATAATATCATGAGGTATTACTTTACTGAGAGGGTAGTGGATGCATGGAATAGCCTTCCAGATGAAGTGGTAGAGGTTAACATAGGGAGTTTAAGCATCCATAACAAAAAATGTTTGCTATTTAAACTTAGAATGCAGGGAAGCCTCAAAATGTAACATCTAAGAAAACAATTAAAATAGATTAAGTTTCATTCTAGTTAGTTGCAAAAAGAGAGAGACAATACAGCACATGGGCTATTAAAATGGCCAAAACATCAAAGGTTCCAATGCAGTGAAACTATTCAATTTTCCCTTTTTATCACCAATGCTTTAAAACTGTACAGAAACAAAGTTAAACCTATAAATGCTACAATTTGCAACAAAATATGTCAGTCACAATACACAAATTTAAAACAGTCAACAAAACACATATGTATATTTGTTTCAACAACGAATCCTATGCTATAAAGTCTCTTGCTCTTAGATTATGTATCAATATGGTAGTTATTGCGCCTCACAAACATTTGTTGTAGAAGTCTAAAATTCATGGTCGCCACATGTGGTGTATTACCAAACTCTATAAATTATTATGTACGCATACACATATAAACTCTGGTCCGTCTACTTTAACCCCTTCAGGACCGGCCTGTTTTTGCGATGTTTGTACGTTAAGGACCAGAGCAGTTTTAACACTTTTGTGGTGTTTGTGTTTAGCTGTAATTTTCCGCTCTCTCATTTACGGTTCCCATACAAGTTATATATTGTTTTTTTCACGACAAGAAGGGCTTTCATTACATACCAGTATTTATATTATGTCATATATTGTATTTAAAAAAAATAATGAAATATAGTGAAAAATAAAAAAAAAAACATGTTTTTGGACTTTTACTTGAAAAATCTTTTACTTATCTACAAAAGCTAATGAAAAAAACTGCTAAATAGATTCAAAATTTTGTCCCGAGTTTAAAAACACCCAGTGTTTACATGCTTTATTGCTTTTTTTTGCAAGTTATAGGCCTATAAATACAAGTAGGAAATTGCTGTTTCAATATATATATATTTTAAATGTATCAATAGTGACATTGTAACACCGTTATCTGTCATAAATGCCCGAAACACACCTAACATGTACATATTTTTTAAAGTAGACAACCCAGGGTATTTAAAATGGGGTATGTCCAGTCTTTTTTAGTAGCCACCTAGTCACAAACACTGGCCAAAGTTAGCATTTATATTTGTTTGTGTGTTAAAAATGCAAAAAACGCTAACTTTGGCCGGTGTTTGTGACTAAGTGGCTACTAAAAAAGGCTGAACATACCCCATTTGCAATACCTTGGGTTGTCTTCTTTTGTAAATGGTATGCCATCATGGGGCTAATTCTCATTCCTTGGCTACCATACGCTCTCAAAGGCAACCTAACCAATCTGACAAATTTCAATAAAAAAAAAAAAAGTAAAATCAAGCCTTATATTTGACCCTGTAACTTTCACAAACACTATAAAACCTCTACATGTGGGGTACTGTTATACTCAGGAGACTTCGCTGAACACAAATATTAGTGTATCAGAACAGTAAAATATATCACAGCAATAATATCCTCAGTGAAAGAGCTGTTTGTGTGTGAAAAATGCAAAAAACTTCACTTTCACTGACAATATCATCGCTGTGATATGTTTTACTGTTTTGAAACACTAATATTTGTGTTCAGCGAAGTCTCCCGAGTAAAACAGTACCCCCATGTACAGGATTTAGGGTGTCATAGAAAGTTACAGGGTTAAGCACAGTGCTAGCCAATTAAATTATCTGGACTTTTGGCCTGGGTTGGCAGGCAGGTCCCTCAAATTGCAATCATTAAAATTACTTAATTAGGTAAAAATATTACATAAATATGCACGTAGAATTTTAATATATATACATATTTATATATTTGACGTCTACGTGTATATTTATGAAATTATTTATGTAATTTTGTATGTGGACATATGTATATTTCGTATTATTTTTATTTATTTATTTATACATAGATATATATATCATTACATTCTAAGTGTATTTTGATATAAATATATATATATCAATATCAAAATACTGTTAGAATAAAATTGAATATATATATATAATTTTTTTTTAATTATTAAAAATTATTTTTATTTTTTGTTATTTATTTTTATTAACATATTATTTGTATTTTATAATAATATATATATACCATATATATAGTTATTATATATATTGTATATATTCGTGTGTAATTTAAATATAAGTGTATTTTTATATTAATATACGTATATATAAATATAAAAATACACTTAGTATGACATTATATATATGATATATATACATATATTATATATAGGTATATATAGATATAATACATGTATATATATCATATATATATATATATACACATATTATAATTTTTTTTACACTGATTTTTTTGTTTTACACTTTATTTTATGATTTTTCACTTGCAGTGAGACTGCCTGTCAGCACAGACAGTCCCCCTGCAGGCAGATACAAAGACCCCTATTGCGGTCATGTGATCAGTTTTCCACTGTAAAACTAACTAGCTGAACTACAAGTCACGACACTATCTGTAGCAGAATTTATGGGGCAAAAAAGAAAAACACTTACATGTGGGAAGCCGGGTAGAAAGAGTCGGCGTGTACAGCAAAATGATTTGAAAACCCATCTAACATAAGCAGATGCTTTTAGCAAACATCCAGCAAGATCAAGATTAATACTTAATAGTTTGGTATCCAACTGCCCACCCACTCCTTTATTCATGTGCCATGGAGTGGCAGTGGAGTACCCAGGGATCACTAATAAACAATTGTCAGGGGACATAGTGTTAATAGTGGAGGTCCATTAAACTCCGTAATGGCTAATTACTCCTTGACAAATGGGCAATATATGAGTGATGAATTACAAATGCTTGATGTCCCTAGAACACACCTACAACCACTAGCCGGCACCTGGTCTGTGTGACAGATGGAATGGGCGTCCCAAGTGGGTGCTGATCTAGTTAACTAGTTTTCTGGTGTCTCCATATTTTACAAAGACCCCTGATGTTCACTTCACCTCTTTGTGTGCGGTGGTCGTGGGATGCATGTGAAGGTATGTTTTACTTACCTGAAGCTGTCACTTTGAGCTTTTAGTAAACAATACATATCTGCACAGTTGAACCATTTTTGAGGGGTGCAAACTGGCCATACTGACCAAGGGCTGTACTCTTCCCCCCTGGCAGCACTTTTGGCTGTGAACTCGAACAGCAACACATTACGTTTAGCAGGTGGAAGAGAATTGCCATTGGTTTGTCCCTCGTTTGCATGGAAAAGAAAAACTGTGAGCGCAATCTAACCACATAGCTTGTTTTCATCGGATTTTGGCTCAAGCTTGCTAAAAGATGGTATGATAATAGTGAAGTAACTCCCTGCAGCTAGAATATTATGATCTTGTGTATACAAAGCACTTCCTTACACTGTTTGGTTATGGTCGGACTTGGCTGCTGTGTTCTCTTTCTTGTTACTGGCCACCTGGTTATCTGCAGAGGATACAAAGAGATTCAGTCATGTCTGACTTGATAATGTGAAGATGTTTAGCAGTTCTTGTAATAATCATGGTTTGGATAAAGGAAGGCCTATTTTTTGTGTGTGTGTGGAGGAAGCAAGGAAGGTCCCTCAATACACATGGGAGTGTATATCCTTTGTTCTTTTCTTCTTTTTTTGCGTGTTAATGCATATCCGTATAATCCGGAGATTTGTGGTGCTAAAAATACACCTATTGTATGATCAACGCTGAGTGCTGCTTCTCTCTGATTTACTGAATGATCACCGTCTATCCTGGTTCTTTGTTTAATGCCATAGTGTGAACTCACAGTACAAATTCTCCATTCTAATTATTTGTGAGGTTTACAATTATGGTAACAGTCTTGATCTAAACAATAATGTGACATTAATCTGAAAAGTTTATTACACTCCCATGATGATATTACATGTCTGTATTTTTATATATACATACATATATATATATATATATATATATATATATATAGATAGATAGACACACACACACACACATGCATATACACATGAAGTAAACTTTTGCAACGTGCAGTTGTATAAAGAAAAAAAAATAACCATCTTTTACGTTGCAACACTGAATCTTATTAGTTCTCTGAGAGTGAAAAGAAAACCCAGCATTAAAGCATTGGTATTCGAAGCCATAATGTATGAAAGATGCATGTGCTCACTTCATCAGTAGTTTTGTTTCAAGTTCTTCTAGAGATAAAAAAATTGTGTTTTACCAGGTAGGATAAAGTGACATGTTCTTAGATAATGCTCATATTATCACTCAAGGAATAAAGTCGATAATGTCAGGAAGTTAAACTGCAACACTGAAATTATTATCATTATTATTATTGCTATTTATATAGCGGAATTTAGCGCTAATAAATTCTGTGAACATTTTTTATGGTTGTGGCCATAATGGTTTATGGTTTGTGGCCATGGTCTCATGGCCTGACCATCAACAAGAGCAGTCGCATGTCTGCAATGCTCCAGACTGAAATCGGCAAAAACAACGAAACTAACCCAAAACCTGAAGTGTCCCATCAACAACTCGGCTCCTAACCCACATCACGCCATGGGGAAACTAGCAAAAAACCTACTCGGACGACGGCACACGGATAATAGGAGACATATTTTTGGGACGGCCTAAACAAAAAATGGTGGTGACGCCAGACTCTCAAGGCCTAACATCGGACGAGGACCCGCTGGACTCCCCAGGCGCCATACCAGAGGCAGATGATACATTCACGGCGGTGCAATTGGGGGATGTCCTGCAACAAAAGGAGACATCTTGAGCCTTTTGAAACATCTGCGCATATGGTTAGGCACCAACATAGAGGTGCTCCGTGAGGAGGATACAGCCATAACAGACAAGGTGAAGGCCGCAGAGGAGGATGTCTCCTCCATAGCACAACGGAACACATACAGAAACTCCAGGACTCGCACAAGGCATTACAGGCCAGAGTAGATGCAATGGACGATGCCAAGAGACGCACCAACATAAAAGTCAGAGGCATCACCGAAACGGTAACGGACACTGAGCTACCCCACTTCATCTGGCGCCTGCTGTCGGCGATATTGCTCCCCAAGCAGGTGAAAACCATACAAGTGGACAGACCACACAGGCTCCCCGGATCTCCCAGGGCACCGTCAGCTGCACCCCGCGATGTCCTCCTTCGATTCCAGTCCCCCTGGGACAAACAAGCAGTAATGGATGCACTCAAGGACAAATGCCCATTCCCATTCGAAGAATCACAATCCACCTTTCTGCAGGATCTCTGCAGGGCAACATTGGAATGGAGGCACTGCGTCAGCCGGGTCACCAGGACCCTCCGCGAAGCTGGCATCCATTATAGATGGGGCCCATCATGCACACTTGTAGCCACCCAGGGAGAGACCACACGACAGACTCTGACTCTTTTCTCTGCAGCCTGGGGCTGGACAGACCCAAAACACACACTTCCACCCCTGGACACTTCTGGGATATACCCAATATAATCCCCATCGTACTTCGCTTAGAGCCTGATACTGACTGAAACACCGCTAGTGCAGTTGGTTAACTTAACCCCCCATCGGAGAAGTGTGCCGAGGGACTAGAATTCCAATTATAGTCCAATTTTATTATTAGTTTACGTTATGCATATTTAGCCAAGTTTTACTGCTTGTATAATTTGCTGCGGTTCTTACACCAGTCCGTAATGGACAGTTAGACCGAACAAATCCCCCCCCCCCCCCCCCCGATGCTCAGGGGTCAATGAGCAGTTCCATTTACTAATCCCCCCACATGGTAACACTAAGCCAGACACCGGCTGCCAGCATTGCACCTCTCTCAAGCACTACCACTTGTTTTAACTTACCACACAAATTATTAGCCTACTCGCTGAAATCCCTATACAACAGCTAGACCACGTCTATTATTTTATTATCCCTTACATTAGCAGGTCATTTATATAAAAAGTGCAAGCCCATCTTAGATCCTGCTAATTAACTAACATGTGAGGCATTGTTAGTTTGTTTATTTGTGTTATAAAAAATGTGCAATTATCTCATGCCATGGCACTGCCTTTTCCTGTCATTTACTGCCGTGCTTGTCAACACTGTTGTGGCGCCACAAACTGTGTGTTCTCCCTTGCACAATAAAAATAAAGAATTCAAAAATAAAAACCTATTAAGTACAAACTATACGTTGGGTTTTAAGTTTACTTTTCCCCTTAAGACTGTACACTACTTGTCTTCCTCTCTGTTAGCTTGGACGATGACTAATATTAAACTTTCAGACAGGCACGATAAAGGAGAGTTCAGGACTGCCATGGAGACAGAGGGGTATGGTTGCTATACAGTCATTAACTGCAGAAAGGGGCCCAAGTGTCCAGATGGCCTGTTTTTTTGCCACTGCAACCAGGGTGTTATGTATTTTTAAATTCTTTATAAAATACAGACCAAATATGGCAAAAAGCCAAACAATACATTCTTGGTACAAGTCAGCATCGAGCATAAAAAATAAATAAAATTAAAAAAATAAACTCTCTTGAACCAATTTTATGCTTTTTTAATTAATAGTACTGACTCCAGGATAAAAAATAAAACAAAAAGTCATACGTGGCCCCATGGTCTCTAATCGCAGCCTTGCAGAAGGCACTCTTTTTGTATATTCACAGTTTGCTGAATGTCCCATTGTCTATGGATTGTGGTTCATAGGACTTCAGGAATGCGACACCTCATGCAAGTATAAAGAACTGTTTGGCTATTATGGTTTCCGATCCTATTGATTAGAGCAGCATCAGTTTTGTGTTATACAGAAACCAATTGGTGAAATATATTTATTTCGCAAAAATTATAGAATTAAAAGTCGACACAGACAATGAAAAGTTTGTTTTTAATTGGCATGATTGTGATGAAATAAAAACCCACTCTTGTAACAGCATCTTTCAGAGCGTATCCCAACACTTAGCTACTGTAAGCCTGCTTTAACATATCAGACAGGTTTGTTTTCTAGCTCATGCCTGCAGTGGTCCTGTTCAGTGGTTATACCAATTTAGCACCAAAATGTAAAACCTGAGCAGCGTCTGAAGAATATCACTGGTGAGATTAAAATTGTGTTAAATAGAGAATTTCAGTTGAGCCTTAGTCTTCTGCCTTAATCATTGAATTCCGAATTGGAATCCAGAAAGAAAAAGTCCACTACTGTCTAAAAGATATATTTCCAGAGCAATACATATCATACAAGCTCAGACACATGTAATCACAAACAGGGAAGAAGTGACCTCAACTCATCCAGTAATCATACTGCTATGTTAGGACGGGTCGTCATTTAACTATACAAAAGGAACACCTCAAACACATAAAGCACTTCAATACAGAGCAGGATTACCCATAAAGTGACCTTATGAAGCAGACTATGGACCATGAATTTGTTTAGCCTCATTCAACAACCCTACGTGAAGTTCCATTTTCAATAGAAATCGTACTTTTATCAATGAACCTTGTTACACCTCCCCAAATGACAGCTGGACATGTTTCTTCCTGGTTGCTTTTCATTGTGGAGCAAAATCTAAGAGGCAGGCAATTGTTCAGCGTCCCGGCAATGCAAAGACTTCTCAATTGAGAAGTCTATGATTGGACGGCCACATAAAGGCTATGCTGGGGAAGAAGGAGAGGGCTTGCAGTAGCTTCGCTATCGCAAAGTCAAAATACCATATATCACCAAAGAAAACATGTAAAGCTAATTACAAGAATATTTTCTTTGGATCTTTGTATCTAGTTTATTGTTATTATTTTTTATTTTATTGAAGTGTTCCTTTAATGCCAGAGTAACTGGGAGGAAGTTTTACTAGGTTGGCAAAGTTCTACTTTTTTGTATATTGCACTTGTGGGTACTCTGTAAATGTCTGGATTTTTGGTTACACTTTCCAGCCTGATTCCCTACTAAACGTAAAGGAACAAGTGTGTACAGAAAAACGCTATTGTACAAATGCATGCCAAATAGTGCAGAATGTGGAGCGCTTTAACAATAAAATAAGCACTTACTCCTGGAATTCTCAGGAGGTATAGGTGGATAATAGGAGGTCCTTATACATCCATGATAGGTAGAAAACCTCAAGATGGAGACAAAAACAGAGAAAACAGAGAAGCAATGCTAACCCTGGTGCAGAAATCCTTGGTATAATGGGTTGTCAGATATGGATAACAATTGGCTTCTCACCTTGTCAGGAGCCTATAACTGGGCTCCAAGTTTGCAGATGTAGTGTCAAATATAGAGTGACACAGCCCTTCTTTGAAGCAGCATAAATATATCACTAGTCCACTTGAATAAAAAAAATATAACATTTATTGTAGCTTTAGCTTTAAAACAATAAAATCAATATACTCAAGTGTTAGTGCTTGATCCAAGACGCGTTTCGCCTGTGTAATTCGGCTTTATCAATTGGTGAAATAATGCTGCTAATACAAGTTTTAAATATCCCCTAACAGGAGTTAATTGGAGGATGGCGTCCGTGATACATCCAATCACGGCGCTCATGTTGGTGGGAGTGTAGAGACTCAGCTGCTGATAATGTTCCCGATATCGTGAGGTCATCACGCACGACGGCTCGTGCGTGTGACGTCACACGCGGAAGTAAACATTTCGTGTAAGTCCGTCCCACATCGGTGGTATTTCCGGAAGAAGTTGCACTTGTCTAAAATTTTTAAAATGTCAAGTTGCGCTTCCAGTCGTGACGTGGGCGTTTTACTTCTCAAGATAAAGTCCGCCATTTTTCTTAAGGGCAATGTGTTGGAAATCAATACATAGTCCGATATTAATCCAGTGTCAGAGAGTATTCCTAGATGATATTAGTTCTCCAAATGACATAATCCTTTATATAATAAAGGGAATTATACATTCTCCATAGAAAAAAGATTAATCATAAAATGACATCTTGATTACATATAACAAGTAAATGAATAGATCCTATTTGATGATAACATTGCATAATGGATAAAGAAAGTGCAATTAGTGTGGCTTGAAATGATGACTTCATACATATATAAAAATTATATATAATATTGGTGAATTAAAATAGTAGCTAAAAAATATATATGAGGCTAAAAAATATATATTAAAAAATGATAGTGATAGCACTATAAAAAATTGCAAATTTCGAAGTCATCATTCAGTCCATATGGTTGCATTGTGTTAGATATTAATTACAATTACAATTAATTACTAGTCATTCCACAAGAGTCATATACAAAATCACCTGCCCATGTAAGTTAACATATATAGGAAGAACTATTAGAACACTGAACACACGAATTCAAGAACACATAAGGAATATAAAAAATGGTTTCAAAAAACATAGTGTCTCTATGCATTTTAAAGAAAAACATAATTGTGACCCCCGCCTTATGGAATTCATGGGAATTCAAAGAGTCACAATGCAACCATATGGACTGAATGATGACTTCAAAATTTGCCATTTTTTATAGTGCTTTCACTATCATTTTTTAAGATATATTTTTTAGCCTCATATATATTTTTTAGCTACTATTTTAATTCACCAATACAATATATATTTTTTATATATATTTTTTATATATGTATGAAGTCATCATTTCAAGCCACACTAATTGCACTTTCTTTATCCATTATGCAATGTTATCATCAAATAGGATCTATTCATTTACTTGTTATATGTAATCAAGATGTCATTTTATGATTAATCTTTTTTCTATGGATAATGTATAATTCCCTTTTTCCATTTTTGTTATGATTATGTCCGTTGGAGAACTAATATCATCTAGGAATACTCTCTGACACTGGATTAATATCGGACTATGTATGGACATTGATTTCCAACACATTGCCCTTAAGAAAAATGGCGGACTTTATCTTGAGAAGTAAAACGCCCACGTCACGCCTGGAAGCGCAACTCGACATTTTGACATTTTAGACAAGCGCAACTTCTTCCGGAAATACCACCGATGTGGGATGGACTTATGCGAAATGTTTACTTCCGCGTGTGACGTAGCTGAGTCTCTACACTCCCACCAACATGAGCGCCGTGATTGGATGTATCACGGACGCCATCCTCCAATTAACTCCCGTTAGGGGATATTTAAAAAATGTGTATTAGCAGCATTATTTTACCAATTGATAAAGCCGAATTACACAGGTGAAACGCGTCTTGGATCAAGCACACTTGACACTTGAGTATATTGATTTTATTGTTTTAAAGCTAAAGCTACAATAAATGTTATATTTTTTTTATTCAAGTGGACTAGTGATATATTTATGCTGCTTCAAAGAAGGGCTGTGTCACTCTATATTTGACACTACATCTGCAAACTTGGAGCCCAGTTATAGGCTCCTGACAAGGTGAGAAGCCAATTGTTATCCATATCTGACAACCATTATACCAAGGATTTCTGCACCAGGGTTAGCATTGCTTCCCTGTTTTCTCTGTTTTTGTCTCCATCTTGAGGTTTTCTACCTATCATGGATGTATAAGGACCTCCCTATTATCCACATATACCTCCTGAGAATTCCAGGAGTAAGTGCTTATTTTATTGTTAAAGCGCTCCACATTCTGCACTATTTGGCACGCATTTGCACAATAGCGTTTTTCTGTACACATTTGATTGTTAGTAGGTTGGAGAGTTCCTACTTTTGGTGTCTGAGCTGCTACCACTTTGTTGTGTATTGTACTGCAATCTATTTAATTTAAGCGCCTTTTATCACAGAACAATCACTTTATTTTACTACATCGTAAAGGAACAAGTGGCTGTTTAAGTGACCTGCCCCCCTCTTTGCAGTAAAAAGGTTACTTTACTCACCTTTTCTCCCTTGCTGCGGCTGGCTCCGCCTCCATGGCTGAGATCATCAGTCTTGATAATTTCAGCCAATACAATGCTTTCCCATAGAAAATGTGCATATGCGGCAAAGCGCTGCGCTGATCAGCGTCTTATGGGGAAGGTTAAACGCTTCCATGCAGAGCTTGGAGACACTGAATGCCAGTGCTGCACACTAGTGGCCATCTGAGTGATTGCCACTAGAGGTCTTACTAGCCAGCAATGTAAACAATGCCTTTACTATGAAAAGGCAGAGTTTACAGTGCTAACACTGTAGGGACATACTATAGACACCAGAATCACTACATTAACCCCTTAAGGACACATGACATGTGTGACACGTCATGATTCCATTTTATTCCAGAAGTTTGGTCCTTAAGGGGTTAAGCTGTATTGGTTCTGGTGATTGTAGTGTCCCAGTAAGTACCATGTTATAAGGATCAGAGTACTTTGGCTCAGCTGTAGGGCTTTACATGTGTGCTAATCACATGTGGGTTTTTACAGGCACACCATAACATGTAGGAATATAAAAATGATTTGTTTTATAGCACCAATATTTTAAAGCAAATTATTGCATAACTATAAACCTATATAGGACCTCACTTCTCTTAAACAGTGTACAATTCTCAAAGTCTCTCCTTTCAATCCAGTAACTAGTGCAGAATTTATTTCCACAAGCAAAGCAGCCAGTGGCTTTGTGTTTTAACTCATCTGTTTCTCTTGGCACTCCTACTACTCCTTAATGCAGGTGGGTTCTGCAGCAATGAGTGCAAATCCTTGGTAGATTTAGGGTTTCTTATGCCCCCTCATGCATGCCAATCATCTGTGCACAATGCTAGTAAAATGAATAATACATATTATAAACCAGAGAATGGACACAGACCTCCTCACAGTTTGTACATGAAACACGATTATACTATTAAAAAATAATAATGCCATAGTGCATCATTACACATCTAGAGCACCAGAAAGTCCAATATTGTTGGAAGACTTGGGTCCCTCACTGGCCAGCCAGCGGGGCATCAACCGAGGTCAAATAGAGGTCACATGCCAACAGCTAGCACCATAGGTCCAGAGGTTTTGTAGCATTGGACGGCTTATATTGATATATGGCAGCTTTATATTAATCCTTTCTTTGCTGGGACTTTATTTTCAGTCTCTTTTTGATATTTATATGAATACATATAGATGGTCGTGACTGGTAGGCCATATGGGTTGCTTCAACCATACCACCCAAGTGGTGTAAAAAAGAGGATGCAGAAAGATCTCCATGTATTTGTTCCAGCAAGGGCCAAGTATAACCTACCAATGTTAGCATTTTCATGTAGTGAGCCTTGAGTGCAGCCCATCTAGTCCCTGAGACAGCAGACATGCCTCCCATTCTCACCTCCGGGACAGCTGCTGTTTACCATGCTCACGAGGGCCTAGGAGATGGGATTGACAGGTCTTGCAGCATAGAGTTTGGACCATTGGTAAAGAGCAGCGATCTAGATTCATCAAGGCCTGGCAGAAGGGTAATGCGATTCGGTCTCCGGAGCAAGAGATATCTGTAGAAACAAACACACTTTAATAAACAGGAGATGGAGTGGTATTGCCTTATAGGGCACTTAATGGATTTACAAATGATTATCTAAATAGAGTTTTTCTGTTGAGAAATTCATAAAATGTATAAATCCACTGCGTGGCATCAGCCTTCTACAGAATCACTATAACGATGAGTAATTTCATTGTGTCTTTGCTCAAAATACTTCCTCACAAACTCCTTGGCAATTGAACACAATGTTCTTGCTAGTTAAAGAGAATAAACCTGCTTTGTCTATGCCTTCCTGGTTTTATCACAAGCTCAAAGACTATCCGCACATCCCCTGGGATCCAACAATTTCTGAATATCGCCGTAGTAGAAGAATATCCAGGAAATTAAAGGTTTTGTGTCTCAAGTGTGTGAAAGAAACCGGATATACTTCCTGTGCCTCAAGTCTCTTTTAAAAACACATCAAAGGTTTCCATTTAATATAGTAACAATAACAACATCTATATCCCAAGACAGATTAGAAAAAAATATATAAAAATCGCAGATGTATCCATCTTGGTAAAAATGTTTGAATTCTTCTCAAACCTTTGCTGACTTTAGGGGGAGCGATTGCAACGGCTGCAGATAGTAGGTCTGCATCTTTTGCAAGCTGATTCTTTTTTTTTTTTTTTATATAAACCCAATGAAAACATGCAGACAATAACAAATGCATCTTGTCGTGTGGGGTGTATCTATTAAATTGTTAATAAAAATAAATTAGCGTGTTCTTTTAACTTACGTGGTATTCTGAAATAGCCATGCACTTCACTAATATTTCAGTTTCACTAGAGATATTTCATAGGAAATGTTATTAGTTTGGTTAAATGAAAAGTTGACATTAGGGACACATAACTGCAAAGTGCTGATTCTACTGGTTATTGATTAGAAAAGAGAAACATTTCTGATTATGTCATTTATAATAGCCCAATTCAGTAGCTAATATAATGATGCTAATATATGAAATATAGTTATACTAAAATTTAAAGTGCAGCAAATCCTGTAACACTTTGCTTATTCAATAATTGTAAACCATATGCATTGCTTCCGTGTGAAAGTATATCGTTTTACATATTATCAAAGGTTCAGTGATCAAATTGAATCTGGAGACATCTATGCATGCATTCGGAGCACATACAAATGTGTATGTGCTCCGAATATGTTTTCTCAGTAGTGCCTGGGTTTATAATTGATGATAACCTCATCTGATAACTCTCCCACACATGTCTGAATCAACACCAGAAGTAGTCACAGGCATCTGAATGGATCTTAAAATGACCTTGTGAAACACACTCAGTACAGCAGTTGGACAAAATCAATATGTTTTAAACTTGACTAAGCTCGTTTGAGCAGGGTCCTCATCAACCTATCGTTCCTGTAAGTTTTCTTGTAATTGTCCTATTAATAGTTAAATCCCCCCTCTTATAATATTGTAAAGCGCTACAGAATCTGTTGGCGCTATATAATTGGCAATAATAATAATAAAAAGCTGAGATCTGCAAATAATGATTCTATCACAAGGTGATAGCCAAGTGTTTTCTGAGCAGCTTCCAGTCTTATCTATTCGCAGGGGTGTGCCAAAAATTAATGGTGCCAGGCTGCAGGATTTTATTAGGTACCTTTGTAGGTGACTGTCGGTAGTTTATTTGGTATGTGACTGGGTGGGTAGGAGAATGACTGAATGAATGTGAGTTAATGGGGGTGTGGAATTGCATAAGTGTATGGATGAGGGAATGCAACTAGGCTGAAGTATGTGAATAGATTATTGAAACAGATGTCACGGGTTGCAGGGGACAACGGACGACACTTTTTATTTACTTAGTTGCTGCCTGGTGAGCTAAGGCACCTGACGCACTACACCCCCTTTATTATTATTTATATAGCGCCAACAAATTCTGCAGCGCTTTACAATGGATGGACGAACGGACATGTAGTTGTAACCAGACAAGTTGGACACACAGGAACAGAGGGGTTGAGGGCCCTGCTCAATGAGCTTACATGCTAGAGGGAGTGGGGTAAAGTGACACAAAAGGTAAGGATAGTATTAGGCTAATGACAGTTGCAAGAGAGGAATCAGTCGGGAGCTATTCACAGTTTAATTGATACGCTTTTAAGACGAAGTGGGTTTATAATGATTTCTTAAAGGAGTGGAGACTGGGTGAGCATCTAACGGAGGAGGGAAATGAGTTCAACAGGAACAGTGCTGCCCTCGAGAAGTCTTGAAGGTGAGCATCAGAGGTGGGAGTACGTACAGAAGATAGACGTAAGTCTTCAGCAGAGCGTAAGGGCCTAGACGGGACATACTTGTGTATTAGGGAGAATAGATAGGTGGGAGCAGCATTATGTAGAGATTTGAAAACGAGAACCAGAATTTTATATTGAGCCCTATATGTTACAGGAAGCCAATGTAGGGACTGACATATGGGTAAGGCCTGGTGAGCTAAGGCACCTGACGCACTACACCCCCTTTATTATTATTTATATAGCGCCAACAAATTCTGCAGCGCTTTACAATGGATGGACGAACGGACATGTAGTTGTAACCAGACAAGTTGGACACACAGGAACAGAGGGGTTGAGGGCCCTGCTCAATGAGCTTACATGCTAGAGGGAGTGGGGTAAAGTGACACAAAAGGTAAGGATAGTATTAGGCTAATGACAGTTGCAAGAGAGGAATCAGTCGGGAGCTATTCACAGTTTAATTGATACGCTTTTAAGACGAAGTGGGTTTATAATGATTTCTTAAAGGAGTGGAGACTGGGTGAGCATCTAACGGAGGAGGGAAATGAGTTCAACAGGAACAGTGCTGCCCTCGAGAAGTCTTGAAGGTGAGCATCAGAGGTGGGAGTACGTACAGAAGATAGACGTAAGTCTTCAGCAGAGCGTAAGGGCCTAGACGGGACATACTTGTGTATTAGGGAGAATAGATAGGTGGGAGCAGCATTATGTAGAGATTTGAAAACGAGAACCAGAATTTTATATTGAGCCCTATATGTTACAGGAAGCCAATGTAGGGACTGACATATGGGTAAGGTGTGGGAGGTGCGGGCGGACAGGAAGCCTCGCCGCCGCATTCATTATGACCTGTAACAGCGCAAGTTGGGAGCACATAAGACCACTGAGAAGCGGATTACAGTAGTCAAGTAGAGAAAGAAGAGGGGAATGGACCAGCACCTTAGTCACATCTGGCGTTAAGTAGGGTTGGATGCGCGCAATGTTTTTGAGATGGAAGCGGCAGGATTTGGCGATAGACTAAACATGGGGCGTGAAGGAGAGGTCGGAGTCAAAGAGAACACCTAGGCAGCAAGCCTGTGTGGTGGAGCTGATGGTAGCACCGTTGACTTGGATGGAGACAGACAATGGAGTAGCAACACTTGAGGGAGGAAAGACCAGAATTTCAGTTTTGGTCAAGTTGAGTTTAAGGAATTGGGCAGCCATCCAGTTAGAAATAGCAGAGAGGCAGTCAGAGACACTAGTCAAGAGGGACGGGCGGAGATCAGGAGAGGACAGATAGATTTGCGTGTCATCCGCATAGAAATGATACTGGAAGCCAAAGGAGCTAATGAGTTTACCAAGGGAGGCAGTATAGATGGAGAACAGTAGGGGACCAAAGACTGAACCTTGAGGGACACCAACAGAGAGGAGTTGGGGAGAAGAAGCAGAGCCAGAGAAAGAAACATTGAAAGAGCGCTGGGAGAGGTAGGAGGAGCACCAGGAGAGAGCAGTATCTTGTAGCCTGATATTGCGGAGGATGAGAAGAATGAGAAGTTGTTGATGATCAACAGTGTCAAAAGCCACAGAAAGATATAGGAGAATTAGGATAGAGTAGTGACCACGAGATTTTGCAGCAAGTAGATCATTGGATACTTTGGTCAGTGCCGTTTCCATAGAGTGCTTATCCCATCTCTTGGATGAATCACTAACACTAAGGACTACTATTTAGAATGCTTGATCGTAGAAAGCAGTTATATGAAGTTGAAAAAATGAGTAACTTATTTAAATCCCTTGTTTTTCTGGATAGATTTTTTTATTTATAATTTCTGTATCTTAGGCGTATGCCCAGCCTATACAGGGTTAAGTAATAACCTTTTCTGGCAAATAGAGTGCATTGCTTCTGTATGGTACATGTACCAAAGTATCTGTTCCTGGCTGGTTTGGCAGCCAAGATGGCATTAATGTTGGTGAACATGTCATATTTGGAATTTTTGTTTTAATACAGTTGACTTAGTTAAAGATAGAACCAAGTGCAGACAAGTTAGGATTAAACTGGCTCTCATACTGCACCATCGCTAACCACAAGCCACTATATATTAAATGAGAGATGGATTCTTATTAGACAGGATATCTTACTTAGGACATTTCCTTGTGTGTCCATAAACAACTTTTATCTCTTTTTAAAAAACTGAAATAGAATGATGTCAATGCATGACACTACATATGGCAGCATTCATACATGAATGATGATTTCAAATAGTTTATATAAGTTTTACGGGCAGTAGCTCTGAGCTTTTACCGCGACCACATGGTCTCTATTTAGTTCAGGTAGTCTAGGTTTCCTGTGCACTGCAGTTTAGAATAGGAGAGGAATAGGAGCTGATCTGACTGTACTCTAGAATTTGGGACTTAGAATTTCGGCTGAGATTCAGTTCTTTACGTCGCCCTTTTTTTAGCTTGTGTAGTGATTACGCTCATATTCAAACATTTAAGCTTACCAGGGAAGCGACGATTTTCTACTGCCAGTATTGTCACCTAAAGAGCCTCTTTGGTGAGGTCCTCATAATCCTGTATTTATACCCCATTTTCTCCCAATCAGGGTTACCTTATGAGTATACTAAACCTATTCGTTGCTGTATCTATTTTCTAAGGGGACCCGTTATCACTAAACTTAGAGTGATTCTCCTGACGAATTGCAGCCATAGATTTAGGCAAATTAGTAGCTCCCTGCTCTCTGGGTGTACCCTCAATGTATAGCAGACATCTAATTACCCTTTGATCTTTTTTCAGGGGCTTTATATACCAGTCTATAACCCTTGGGGGAGTTGGCAGTACAGTGATGTAACTTCTCTCTCCTGCATACTTAGATAGCTACTGGGGGCATTGAGACATTGTTACAAATCATATGAATACATATTTACACTGTCTATCCCAGAAACTTATGCCAGTGGCTTGTACTATTATTAAAAGGTGCACAGAGCAAACATTAGACGATTCCTGTACATATGTTTTTACGTTTATACACACTTTTCACGGATTTTTCTCACCTATCTTTATTTTCTCCCTAAGAGGGATTAATAAAAATTTATTATTTTCGTTATATTTCATTTAAGTTCTATACGGGCATTTTTATTGCCATTCTATTATGAACGAATATTACTTCGGGGTATAGGGACTGTGAATTTGGGAGGATTCCATTCTAATCCCTGTCCAGTCTCCTTCTCTTCCTACATTAAAATTCAGCATTGGTTTTAATGGTTTATCACTTTTGTTGAAATCACAAAGTTTTAAAATGATTACAATTGAAAATTCACAATTTGTTTACTGCCATACATTGGCTTAAAACTCTGCCTATTATGAGGTCAATGAAGCACTATAAACATTACAGCTTGTTGTAATGACAATAGTGCCAGAAGTTAGGGAGAGGTATTAGCAGTAGAAAGAGGGAAGTGCTCATGCCATTGTACAGAACACTGGTGAGACCTCACTTGGAGTATTGTACGCAGTACTGGAGACCATATCTCCAGAAGGATATTGATACCTTAGAGAGAGTTCAGAGAAGGGCTACTAACATGGTTCATGGATTGCAGGATACAACTTACCTGGAAAGGTTAAAGGATCTTAACATGTATAGCTTGGAGGAAAGACGAGACAGGGGGGATATGATAGAAACTTTTAAATACATAAAGGGAATCAACACAGTAAAGGAGGAGACTATATTTAAAAGAAGAAAAACTACCACAACAAGAGGACATAGTCTAAAATTAGAGGGACAAAGGTTTAAAAATAATATCAGGAAGTATTACTTTACTGAGAGGGTAGTGGATGCATGGAATAGCCTTCCAGCTGAAGTGGTAGAGGTTAACACAGTAAAGGAGTCTAAGCATGCGTGGGATAGGCATAAGGCTATCCTAACTATAAGATAAGCCCAGGGACTAATGAAAGTATTTAGCAAATTGGGCAGACTAGATGGGCCGAATGCTTCTTATCTGCCGTCACATTCTATGTTTCTATGTTTCTAAGGTCCCTGGCACCATCTGACCGTAAATAC
This sequence comes from Pelobates fuscus, assembly GCF_036172605.1. Taxonomy (NCBI): domain Eukaryota; kingdom Metazoa; phylum Chordata; class Amphibia; order Anura; family Pelobatidae; genus Pelobates; species Pelobates fuscus. The sequence goes on from NC_086319.1 coordinate 295,791,019, forward strand.
TCAAACCCAGGGCACTTTTGATCCACCCTCCTCTTAAGAGCCCCTTTTCACCAAACTTATAAGTGTTGCGGAAAAGGATTGAAAAGTACAGATTGTTATCACTTCAAAATTAACGGACTACTGGCAGCAAATAATTGTCAAAAATGAGAATATTCTCCCATAGTTAGCTATTAGAAAGTATCTTTATTTCTAAGGTGAGTTCTTCTTTGATGAGAAGGGCAACTAATTGTATATTTCTGTTTTCTATCTTGAGACCAATAAGGGGGTGTTTTGTAACCTGAATCCCACACTGTTATCCCAGATGCTCAGAGTTAATGTACAAAAAGCTCATATATAAACTGGCTGTGAATAACTGTTACTGACAGGGTGGTAGTGGATTTACCAAGAGCTTTGATTGGCCTATTCTAAACATTCAGGTTCATACTTGTCAGCACTGAAAGATAACCAGGAAACCGTGAAGGAATTCAATCTGAGTTTATTGATGTTTAGTGAATAAACCCCTAAGTGAGAAAATTAAAACTGGATTTCAAACTAATAGTTAAAATAGCAGACTTTGAAAAAAGGGCAATTCGTCCATATTACATATTTTGTAACTCTGTTGTCAATTCACCACAGCTTATTGTTTAGGGAACATGCCCATGAGCAACTGAAGAAGAGAATGCAAGTGAAAGATTTCCAGACCTGGATCACCAACTGATGCCCGTCTAAAACTTGTTCAGTGAGTAAAACACAGTTTGCAGGTCTATGGAGTAAAACATTTTATAATAAAGCACTTCCTACAGAGTCTGTAGGGAGTTATATATAAATATATGTTTTGTTCCATAGAGTTATGTAGGTTATCTATACTTACAATTTGGCTAGCACATTGTATACATGTAATTTTAAGCTCTTGACTAGATGCCAAGTCAAAATAGACACGACAGGTGCAATTAACAACTTGACAAGCTGAGTATAGCTTGTTTTGCAGAGCCACAAGTAACATGGAGTATATCGCTGTGACATCATAATACTGTGCACTACACAAGAGTTAGAGGACTGCTGGCTTACACTCACATTTCCTGTTTGAGCAGCTAGTCCATCCCTGAGAAAGGGGGCAGCAGAAATATTTAATAAGAGTGAGAAGGGCTGTATATACAAAAGAGCTGAGAAAATGAACTGGGCTTACTTGAAAGATAATGTGGGATCCGAGACTAGATAAGACATTGGTTGATGGGAGGCAATTAATAATAAATAAAAGGGAGTTGAATGACAAGGGGATATTGAACTACAGGAGGTTGAAAAGTCATTCAATTTGAAAGACTGGGAGGATGGAGAGGGGGAGAGAGGGGTAAGACATTATTCATGTGATTTGTAGTTACTACTGCATAGATCAGTGTACAGGATTCAGGATTTATAGACTAATGAGTGAATTGTGATGAACTGATAAACCAAGATGCGTCATTTAAGTCAATATTTAGAACATTTCTCCAACTGAGCTATATTATAGTAAAAAATGTATAATTCTGTTGCAGATCACCATTCAAATTAATGAAACATACCTTAATATTTATATCTGACAGATTAGTGATAAAGTAAACCGAGATTATATTTTGAAGGATTAGTTGAAGAAATTGCCAAACTCCGACAAGTACTTTGATTCAGTTTTGTACAGTGCACCATTTGACTAGACAGAAATGATATTGCATCAGATAGAACAAAGAAGGTTTAAATAAGAATACATTCACTGACTATGAATGAGAAAAATGTTGAAGATCGAATTTAAGGGCAAAAGGCAGGAGGATGTTTGGACAGAAGCCAAAACTAACAGTGGTGTCTAATACTGGAAATCTGGTTACCAGGATTTATATTCACTGTAAAGTTATGTTAATGTAAGGATTTATTCACTTAAATGAACATTCTAAGGTTAAAAATACATTTATTTTTTTAACCTTATTGTGTTCCTTTATTGTGTTAGAGTATAGTCCCTCTGTCCATTCATATTTAGAAATGCAGAAAAAGAGCCTTTAAACACAACTTTAATTTAGCATCTGGTAGCCACTGCGTTTTCTCGAATATCATTATTTAATGGGTATGAGTATGAGCAGCGAGTGCATTCCAACTAGCTCATAGGAAAGCATTGAATCAAAGCTTTCCTATGGGAGATTCTGCGTTGCGTGACCAAGTTTTACTCTGTCAGTGCTGAAGGAGTGCAGTTAGTGGCTGTCATTATGTTTCTCAACACTCCCAAAAACTGCATTGTTTTACATTGCAGGGTTAAAAAGCCAGGGAAACTGTACCCAGACTACCTTCAAAGAGATGAAGTGATCTGGGTGCCTATAGTGTCCCTGTAAGTTGTAGTGGTTTTGGTGCTTGGATAGTGCAGAACAGTATTGCAAACTTTATATCCAAATAGTTGAGTTGGAAAAAAGTATCAAACTCAGCTGAATAAACCCATGAATGTTTGTTGCTTAGCATGGAGTAGAAGGGCTATTACAGCTGTGAGATCTGAAGAATCAAAGAACACAAAGCAGGCACATGCAGGCTGGAGCTACTGACCACTCCCAATATTTTTCACTATGGTATGCAATTGCATAGCCCAATCCCAGTGGAGCTGGTAAACAGTGCTTTCATTGTAGTGCTGATCCTGCCCATCTCTGTAATTTTGTCCAGGGGTAGACAACTTGAAGACTCCAGATGAATGGATTTGCAGATCAATTGAATCGCAGATGAACTATGCTTGGATTCACAAATATCTCACTAGTAGTATATGGGAGCAGAGTTCTAAAAGCATATCAACCACTGTACATTTTAATGGAAAGTTACCGATGATTAAACTGTTGAATACAATTGTAGATAACACCATGCCCTTTTTATATATTTATCAGCACAATATCTGCCTTGTTGCCTTTCATGTCCACTTCAAATAATTCTAGAATGCTTTGTGTCACATCATGTTACGCACACAAGATAGCTAGCTATTCTCCAATGCTAGATTGTTGTTCTCTGCATTCCATCAGTGTTCATTAGTGATATCCCGAACAGTTCGCTGGCGAACATAGCGCGATGTTCGGTCCGCCCCCTATTCGTCTTCATTGAGTAAACTTTGCACTGTACCTCACCGTCAGCAGACACATTCCAGCCAATCAGCAGCAGACCCACCCTCCCAGACCCTCCCACCTCCAAGACGAATAGGGGGCGGACCGAACATCGCGCGTTCCCGGCGAACTGTTCGGGACATCACTAGTATTCATGTTAACTTGCGATAACCTTTGCTATGAGTACTAGACTTTTTATGTCTAAATTTCAGTCGTTCCTGCATGAATGAAAGTTTGATCCTTGCCGCAGCTGCATTTTGCAGCCATTTAGTAGATAACTCCCTAAACTGGTATCTTTGTGGGATTGCCAAATTTAAGGGTAACAAGATAGGGAGCTGTTTAGTAGACAGCTCCTTTTTGTTATCCCTATGGCAATCTCACAAGGATTGCTACCCACAGGTGGGGACTAGCAGGGGACATTAGATCCCACCACCCCAGATCTACCAGTGTACAGTATATGCTTACCCCCGGTTTTGTCCTGCTACTATTACAATTATTAGCCTATGAGAGTGGTTGTAATATTCTTGTAATTATGGCCCTGGGTGTGCCAACTAAGTTCTAGAGTGTCATCATCTTCTCAATTCTTCTCTTACATTAAATTGGGAACTATATCTCTAATCAATAGATGGATAGTTATGTCATCTATACAAAATCCCCTCAAATAAGTGTGAGAGTGGCCCCTTGGTGTCTTGGCCTCAATTAAACTTTGGTGTTTTTCCTCCTATTTCTTACCACCTATCACCTTTCTTTGTAGTTACTATTTTTCCTACTGCCAATATACTGATTGGTTCAATCCATTTGCATTGAAACATATATGTTCCTCCCACCTGTACTTGACTCCTCCCACATGTGCACCTCATTGGCTTCTGCCACCAACCTTATATTTATTGGCTATTTCCACATTCACTTACTAGCTTTTCTCCCCCATTAACGTACTTATATTCCTTCAATCATACGTCTCCGTATTGACTTCACCCATTTGCCTTTCTACGTTTTGGCTCTTCCTACCTGCCTTTGTACTGGCACTACAGTTTGTATTCTGTATTGTGAACCATAGCCTCTCTGCCAAATCGCTTTAAAACATTTTATTAATTAGTCTTTCATGTACTGCATTGAATTTATAGGTAAAAGGCAGCAAGCATTTTTGTGTACTAAGAGTAGGTGAAATACAGTTGAGGGAAAGGTTTGTAGAGATATATTTATATGAGCCAGACAAGCACTTGCATTCACTTACTTTGAGGAAGCGGACATTCCTGAAGGTTACATTTCTGGGTGTTATCAGGCCGCGGCAGGTGGTCGCATAGGCTGCTATCTTCCTCTGTCAGTCTTGTCCTTGTGTTCAGACATTTTACCTGCCGTTCCTGGATGCCACCACCACACAACGCTGTGCACTGCATACAGCCAAGCGTGAGGGCAGCATAGAGATAGGAGAGATAGAAAGGGGATGTGAGCGGGGTGAGGGGCCCATATAGTCACTCGAGCAGGGAACTAGTTAATAGATCCTCCCTATGGCCCTGACTAGTGCAGTCAGGAATTGTCAGTAAAGCAATGTTTTGCAGCCTCTCCTCTATAGTAGGAAACATTGTGGAGATGTGTGCCAACGCTTTTACTCACCCGGCTCCATGGAGCCACAGTCCAGGTGGTACATGGATGATCATTACATGTGCGTCTGGAGCCAGGCTTCAGATTGTCATTGCAGCTTCCAGACTCTGGACATGATACCTCTCTCTCCTGAGTCCCCTCGCCACACTCCTCTGAGCACTGTGTGGACATGACACAATATTATACAGTCTGATCAATAAAAATAGGAACAGGAGAAACAGTGAATTTCCATTTTCATGTACTATCACCGAACACTGCAACATTCAATAAGCTGTACCTAACTTTTACTATCAGCAGCTAAGAACATACCAAGGTTTGCTCATGTTAACCATTTGCAGTCCATGTTTTTAATAATTTAATGGGAGACATTAAATTAATTTCAGAGTAGCTGAAATTGACGGATCTGAAGCTTTGCTGTTCTTGTTGCCGAGGAAAATATATAACAGCTAGCCCAAATAATTAATATAGGGGTTGGGGGGAATGTAGTGAGAATAAACTTTCGCTAACGCGTATTGATGCTTTACGAGGGCTGTAGTTGTGACATGGTGTTCCAACCTTCCCCCATCCCCTGCCCTCCAACCATACTTTTTTTTCCTCCCTCTTTCCCTTTATTCAATTCCACAGTAACAAGCTCTTCCTTCCACAATGTGCTACAAAGCGTAAGACAAGTACGTTTAAAAATGTTTAATTCATAAGGTGATGCATCAAAAATGTTTCATCCCTGTAACAGGGAGATTGTATAGGATAATCTCTGCATTTTTTAAACTTTATTGTGAAATGTCTATATGGGTCTGAATATATATAATGGGTAATATATTGTAGGATTCTTTTTTAGTTGATGTTGTATTTAGTTGATTTTGTAGACAGTAGCACATCAATAACACTATACTATGCAGTAGTCAAATCGCTGGCAATATTAATTGAATGCATCAAATGTTTACCAAGGCTACTAAAGTAGATCTATCAATTTGTTGTTTCTTCAATTCACATATAAACACAGTATTTTTTTATGGAGTCGACATGATTTCATATTCCTACCTCAGTCCAGGATGAAACGTTCCACTCCATGCACTGATGTTCTTTGCAAGGTATCTGAGTACGAGGTTTGGAGGCAACAGTTTGACAGTGAAATGGACGCAAAATCCTCTTGTCCCGAATATTTACACAGTGAACATCTCTCATCTTTACCCCAGTTCCACAGTTATGGGAGCACTGTAAGGAGCAACACAACTAATAAATATACTAGAGCATATTCTAGTATTAAATACAGATTAAGGAACAGTACACACACAAAAATACAGTACATTTTACAAGGCTACTTAAAATCAGCTATCTCAGCACACAAATCCAGGGTTTCAGATCCAACATATGGCCATATTGTGTTAGGGCCACCACCACGTCACAGTACCCCAATATTGGTGGGTCCTACATTAATCTTAACATGAAAGACAAACAATTACTTAAAAAGTGATGTGCTAAATGAATATAAATTGAATTAAATTAAAGTGCATTAAATTAATCCATTGTAAGTGCACTGTTAATATGTCACTCAAAATGTGAGCAAATACCATTCGAAAAATAAAGTACCATTACTAAATAACAAAAGTGATAGTGCTTTTAAGTACATATTAACAATGCATTGTTGTGACTCTGCTTTATATTAAATGAATATTGTTAAAGTGATATTGCCATCTAAAACCTCCTCAAATTTGTACTTTCATGTGGTCATCTTCAGAGCGGCATCTCAAGGAAGTAGAGGGTTGGAGTGGGGTACTCAACCCAAAAGGTCTGAACTCCACATATACACAAAAAAGGGAATGGTGGGCTCACCTGGAACATAGTGGTGGCTTTAACACAATATGTCCATATGATAGAACTGAATCCCTATATTTGTTTGCTGAGATATGTGACTTCAAGAAGCCTTGTAAAATTTTAAGCTGTATCTTTGTGTGTGCGCTGTTTCTTAATCTGCATTTTGAATAACTTTTGGCCTTTAAGGCAGCACCACTGCAGATAAATAATTGCATGTTCCAGGTGTACCCCAATTCCTCTTTGTTCCACTTGTATTGACATTTTAGAAGCACACTCCAAATACCATAACCATCTTTGTTCCTTACATATATTGTGGTGCAAGGAGCACAATCTTATTAAACGTATTATAGCTGCAGAGATTTTCAAATCTTTCAGCAGTTATATGCCCACCACTTTCTACAACATTGTGCAGGGCACGCACACATTGTACAAAGTCTAACTGACATGTTGTCTTACAGAGAGCCACGTGGCTTCTATTAGTTTGTGGAATATCATTACTATCAGACACAAAACGAAAATTCTAAATAATGTGGAGTCCAGAATTGACTTAAAAATTTCAGTTCTTTCCTAGCCCTAACAAAAGCTGCAGAAATGTATTGAAGGGATACTATAGGAAAAAAAGCAACTTTAGCTTAATGAAGTAGTTTTGGTGTATAGATCATGCCCCTACAGTCTCGCTGCTCAATTCTATGCCATTTAACCCCTTTAGGACTGAGGACAGTTCAGGACCGTCATCGGCATTTTAGCGTTGCCGACCGATGACGGTCCTGAACCGTCCTAACGGTCTTATGTACTTACCCGATCGGCGGCGCTCCCGGTGTGGGGAGACTGCCTGCAGCCCAGACAGTCTCCCCATGGCGGATTAGGACCCCTGTGGCCATGTGATCGCTTAACAGAGCGATCACATGGTCACAATAGGTGTCCATGTGTCTGCCTGCAGGGGGACTGCCTGTGCTGACAGGCAGTCTCCCTGCTAGTGTAAAATAAAATAAAAATAAAAAAGTTAATGTTAATAAAAATATATATATATATTATATATGTGTGTGTATATATATATATATATATATATATATATATATATATATATATATGTATGATATATAGACATATATTATATAGATATAATATATGTCTATATATCATATATATATATATATATTTACACATATATAATATATTTTTTTTATTAACATTAACTTTTTTTATTTTATATATCATACATATTTTTATATATCATACATATTTTTATATATCATACATATAATGTCACACTAAGTGTATTTTTATATTAATATGTACATATATTAATATAAAAATACACTTATAATTAAATTACACACGTATATATAATATATATAATAACTATATATATTGTGCATATATATATATATATTATTATAAAATACAAATAATAAGTAAATTAAATCAAATGTAAAAATAATAATATATATTTTTTTTAAATTATATATCTATATGAAATTTTATTCTAACTGTATTTTGATATTAAAATATATATATTTATATCAAAATACACTTAGAATAAAATTGTATATATATCTATGTATATATAAATAAATAAAAATAATACGAAATATACATATGTCCTTATACAAAACTACATAAATAATTATATAAATATACACGAAGACTTCAAATATATAAATATGCATATATATTTAAATTCTACGTGCGTATTTATGTAATATTTTTTACATAATTAAGTAATTTTATTAATTGCAAATGAGGGACCTGCCTGCCAACCCAGGCCGAAAGTCCAGAGAATTTAATTTGCTAGCACTGTATTTAACCCTGTAACTTTCCATGACACCCTAAAACATGTACATGGGGGGGTACTGTTTTACTTCGCTGAACACAAATATTAGTGATTCAAAACAGTAAAACATATCACAGCGATGATATTGTCAGTGAAAGTGACTTTTTTTCATTTTTCACACACAAACATCACTTTTACTGATGATATAATTGTTGTGATACGTTTTCCTGTTTTGAAACACTAATATTTGTGTTCAGCAAAGTCTCCCGAGTATAACAGTACCCCCATGTACAGATTTTATAGCGTTTTTGAAAGTTACAGGGTCAAATATTTTTACATTGAAAATGGCCAGGTTGGTTATGTTGCCTTTGAGAGTGTATGGTAGCCCAGGAATGAGAATTACCCCCATGATGGCATACCATTTGCAAAATAAGACAACCCAAGGTATTGCAAATGGGGTACGTCCAGTCTTTTTTAGTAGCCACTTAGTCACAAGCACTGGCCAAACTTAGTGTTCAATTTAGTTTTTTACTTTTTTCACACACAAACAAATATGAACGCTAACCTTGGCCAGTGTTTGTGACTAAGTGGCTACTAAAAAAGACTGGACATCCCCCATATTGAATACCCTGGGTTGTCTACTTTAAAAAAAATATGTACATGTGGGGTGTTATTCAGAGATTATGACAGATAATAGTGTTACAATGTCATTATTGATAAATTTTAAAAATGTATGTTTTGAAACCGCAATATCCTACTTGTACCTAAAGCCCTATAACTTGCAAAAAAAGCATGTAAACAATGGGTATTTTAAAACTCAGGACAAAATTTTGAGTCTATTTAGCAGTTTTTTTCATTCGCTTTTGTAGATGAGTAAAAGATTTTTCAAGTAAAAAACATGTATTTTTTTAAATTTTTCATCATATTTTGTTTAAATTCAATTACATGAGATTATATAAATAATGGTATGTAAAGAAAGCCTTTTTTGTCCTGAAAAAAACAATATATAATTTGTATAGGAACAGTAAATGAGAGAGCGGAAAATTACAGCTAAACACAAACACAAACACCACAAAAGTGTAAAAAGAGGCCTGGTCGCAAATGTACAACATCGCAAAAACAGTCCAGTCCTTAAGAGGTTAAGAATTAAATCACTTTTGTTTCTGTTTATGCAGCCATATCAACACCTGCCCTGACTGCCCAGCATGCATGAAAAAAAATGGACTTAATTTCATTCAGGTGTTAACTTGCTTTAGAGGTTTGTATCTCCTGCTCTGTAAATTGAAATTTAATCACACACAGGAGGCTCCTGCAGGTTATTAAAAGGCTATTAACAGTGCAAAAGATAAGAAATTCTAGATTAAACAGTAAAGGAACATAGAATATCTAAGTTCCTTTTCAGAAAGTGTTTAGGAAGGCTGTGTAAGTCATATGTAAGGAGGTGTGACGAGGGCTGTATAAACAAAGTGATTTAACTCCTAAATGGCAGAGAATCGAGCAGTGAGACTGCAGGTGCATGATCTATACACCACAATTGCTTCATTATGCTAAAGTTGGTTTTGTGCCTATAGTATTCCTTTAAGCAAGCATAATTGATAAGTGAGTACAGTATACCCATAAAACATTAAATAAATTAGAAAGAGGTATATTTAACTCCATCTTGGAGTTTACCTTTAATTGGCATTTGAATAATATATTTATGTAGCATATCATACTTTGTATATTAAATCAATTGTCAATCAATTAAGAATAGAAAAAGACTATCAATTGAGACTTTACAACTAACAATTGCATAAACTGACTCTTGGAAGGTGTAGTTTCATTGCCATAAAATAAGACGGCACCTGGAATCACAAACACCTTAAAAAAAAGATAGTTGGATAAAGCGTATAACTGCTGAAGGAACAGACTCAAATTACGCTGATAAATTGCATCGAAAAGGACAGTGTTCAGTTCTTAAAATGTATTAGTTTTAGTATTAAACTGCATTAAAAGTGCCTTTTCTGCACAAATAAAGTAGATGCGTTAATCTATTGTTTCCTCAACATCTATAAACACACCAATTTTTGTTTTGCTTCTATGCTCTGTCAAATTTTTTTTTAAAAAAGCACTTTCTGCTACTATGGCAACAAACTCTTTCAAACAATCAGTGCTCTCTCCAATGCATCACATGGTTGCAGGCTAGATTCTTTTGGCCTTGATTAAAATCGCTAACAGCAGAACATTTAACTAATTAAAGAATTATTTAAGGCGCTGTAACCGGAACAGATTAGATTTCTAAAACAAACAGGAGTAAGGCTCCCCAGCAATATTTAGTTATGAAAGTGAGAAACAAATCATTTTTTTCTCACTTCTCACATACCTTCATTTATACATTGAAAAGATTACCTTGCTCCAGGTCCCCACAGACCAGGAAGCACATGGTCGCAGAAAGCAGCGATGAGCAGGTGGAGGCTTAGCACTGGGATCACATGTGTTATTCGAATCTCCTGAACACCAAACTGGACGCCACTTTGCACCCAAACCACAAGATGTAGAACACTATAATGCAGAGACACAGAATATTTTACACAGTCTTAATGCATCGACACAGTATTTACTGGTTACACACACACACACGTTTATAAGTAACTCTGAATAAGAATAGACTAATTTACTGATTATTTAATTACTAAACAATCGGTTCTGTAGGGAGATGAACTTTGCATTTTATGTTGGTTAATAAACTTGGTGGACATCAATAAAATGAAGAAATAATTAGTTTTGAAATACCTCACTCCAGTTTCCGACCTCCCAGTAGCCCTTCCATAGATAACTGTTGCCAACGGATGATAAAGAAGTGGTATGAATTGCAACAGATGGTGCAGGAGTTACAAAAAGGGAGTTCCCATCATTAGAGTTTTGAGTATTTAGCATGTCGAATGATATGCTTTTGTCACTATCATTAGAGTTCACTGGAAACAGGGCAGCTTCAGTAGATGGTAAAGATGTGATATGAAGAGCAGTGAAGACCGTATGATCAAGTTCTGGTTCCCTGGTAAATGCTGATTCAGAGGAGGGAGGGCGCATGGAATCTCCTAATTGAGACACCCATGGATCCCATGGTAAAGTGGCTTCAGTTGGCATGTTCTTCGATGTAACATGGGGAACATAATCAGCAGATAGGTCAAACAACACGAAGTCCTCTGAGGCACTTGATATATTTTGCATTGGATTTGTCAAATTGTTGTTTGATGAGAGCTGCTCATTCTGAACATGTCCTGGAGCAGGATTCACGTTCAGAGCTTTCAAAGGATATGTGGTTGGATCCTGCATTATGTCTTGTACCGGATCTGTACCATACAATGGAAATTGTGAACTATCCATTACAGGCCAGGGAGTGGATGTTGGATACTGTGAAATATCCTGTGCTGTAACTGGTAATGGGTCAAAGGATGAATACGGAGAGGAATATGTTGTTACTTCTGTAGGGTTTGGGAGATACGATGGTGGATTTTTTGAGAGATCTTGTGCTACCTTAGATAAATCTGTAGTAACATATGTGGGTTCTTGTGTGCCACCCTGCAAGGGATTGATAATGAGATGAGTTAATGACTCTTCGGGGAGGTTGACTGATGCATCATGTGGTTTCTGATAAAATGAGGTATTTTGAATACCCTTACTGGGTGGACTTGTGTGTAACTCATCAGATGTATTTTCCACTTGATGATTTAAGTTATTGTTGTTATCCCTTTTGCTGGATCCACTTTGGTCCTCTTCTTTAGAAACATAAGAGTTTGTTTTACTATGTATGTTTGAGATCTGAAAATATTTACTAGAAACTGATATATCCATTTCTTTGGTGGCCAGTTTTACAGTTGTAGTTGTAAAGTGGATAATTTCTTTCTTCTGCTCTTCATCCTGTTTTTCAGAAACCTCAACCTCAGGAATTTGGGTAGGATGTTCTTCTCCCCGCCACCCTACATCTCCAATTCCATCGATATCATTGTTATTTAAGGGATCGTAGTCTAAATCTTCATGGAAATTGATAAAATTATAGTCATAATAGAAATCATCAACAAATGCTCGTCCTCCTTTCCTTTGTCCTCCCTCTCCCACACTGGAGAAATCTCCTTCTGAAATTGAGTTGTCTTCTGGGGGAAGCTGGTTATTAGGAAATGTCCGAGGTTGACCTGGAAAAATTTCATTGAAATTTTCCTTGCTGGATCCTCCGCTACCAGTCCAATCAATTCGAGAAAAGGAGTCAAATGGGCATGAAGATAGCACACATGCACGCTTACTGACAGGACGGTCAGAGTGATCACAGACATTTCCCTCAACATCATTAGAGCAATACACTTCCCGATATTGCACTCCTTCCCCGCAGGATACAGAACACTAGAAACGTAATGATGCATAGAGGTTTAGATATTAAGATAAACAGTACAACAGATATAATGCACAGTGTTGTGTAACACTGTAAAAATATGTAATGAAGTTCAGTAAGTTACAGAGTTACATAGTTGTCTAGGTTGAAATAAGACTAAAGTCCATCAAGTTCCACCTCAAACCCATTCTGTTGATCCAAAAGAAGGAAAAAAATCCAGTTGTAGCCATTTCTAAATATGCCACAAAAAGGGAAAAAATTCCTTCTTTTCTCCACCATCACAATCATATTTCTACTTGGATCAACAACCTATTTACATACATATTAATTATATCTTTGAATATTCTGTTTATGCAAAAAAAAAGTAAAGAAAGAAAAAATATTATCAGCTGGATTGAATGAATTGAAAAACAAACTGCTGAATATGGACTAAAAAAAGTCGAATTGTGACAATGACCGAGTTTGAGAATATATCAAAGTCAGCTATTTTGCCGATTTGATTTTCTATTACCTATAATTTAATGTTTAGTAAATACACCTTTGTGAGATAATTAGTGAGTAGTTTGTTTTTCTGCCTCACCACACTTACCTCACTCCAGTTACCCTGATGCCAAGTGGCACGACACGGTGTGGGGTATTTGCAGGGCATGCTGGCCTCAGGTTTGGGGAGGTGCACACAGTCTACGGGTTGTAATGCACGTTGCTCGTCCAGCCCAACTCTTTGGATACATAGGACTGTTCTCTTTTGGACACCATTTATGCCACACGTGATGGAACACTGCTGCCACTCTCCCACCCACCACCTGAGAAGGACAAGCATTAAGAAAGAGATACACAATGAGATACACAAATATTTTGCACAAGCTGCTCTTTATATCTGTAAGGGGGTTAGCATACACTTCTGTGAATTGATGAGTAAGAATGACTGCACAAATGTGCAGTCTGCATGCAATTCTTTGGATGATAGAGCTAAATTATCTGATCTGGAATAAAAATGGCTTCAGTATGTTTGTTCTCCACCTGTAAGTGCAGCATGAGTGTGGTTAGCAAAGAACTGGGGTGTAGCTCACCTTGGAGGGCAAGCCTCTTCATTACAAGTCCTATGTCTGTCATCTGGTCTTGTCAGAAAGTCACAATATCTCTCTTCCACAAGACCAACCACTTTCTCCACACAGTGGACCAGCTGTCTCTGCACTCCTAAAATAGATGAGCATGACATGTTAGGCCTGAAATAATTTAGAAGGTGTCTGTGGATATATCACATTGAAAGATATATCTCACTAACATGGAACATTGAAAGTGTTCCTCAATAATCACAGTTCTGCCTCAATGGTGGTTTGAAGAAACAGACAAATTACTGAAAGCAATTTATATCCTACTGAACACCAAAACAAAGTCAAATTGCACGTTCTGCCCTCAATAAGGCTGCCTGATTACTTGGTTTAAAGCCACTACAGATACCAGCACTGGGAAGAGAGATACATATATAAGCAAACAGAGGGAGAGGCAATACACGTGCGGTGTAAGTTGCAAAATAGTCAGCTGGATCTCCAGGAGCTCTGTCTTTTTGCTATGGATGTATGAATAATTACAACTTTACTTACCTATCTCTCCGTGTCTGTCATGCTCAAACAGCAGCTGGAGACGCTACTCACAGTTCTTTGGCATCCCTTGCAGCTTTTAAATGAGCTGTCCATAAATGTTATGGGAATATTTTGCAATTGGAATTTGTTAATAATAAAGTATTTAAATTTCTGAGTGTCCCAACTGTATACCAGGGGTTATGAAGGCATGTTTCTAACATGTGTACATGTTTTTGACAGTGAAGAGGTTTATGCACTCCTTAACAATAAATTTAAGATTCCGCCATTAAATGGTGTGGGTGACTACTTTTGTCTTACCTGTGCCACAGGTGGCAGAACACTCCGTCCAAGAGCCAAATCTCCAAGAAAAGTCAGGTGGCTGGATCTCATTGCTGTTGTCTGGATCTCTTCTGATGGTATACTGATAACGAACTCCTGGGTTCTTCTCCTGGAACAGCAGCTATGACCAAACTAACTGATCAGCTATATTTTCATTTAAATTTTCTATACAAACATGTTGGTTAAGGGGTTGTTATATGAATGTGAATGATGTCTGTGCATCTACATATAACTGGGTGGAAGAAGAGGTAATTTATGAGATATCAGTGTGAGTGAACTGTCGGCATGCCTCCGCCCCACAGCTTGTCAATGTCCTTTATTATCTGCCCTTTTCACCTTTGAAATATTATACAGATAGTAAGAGGACAGTGATCGGCTGTGGCAAAGGGTTATTTCAGCAGATTAGCTCACACTGATTCTTCATTGGCCAAATTACACTGAGCATCTTCAATTGAAAAGTTGTTTTGTGAAAAGGGGATGCAAGGCTAAGCATGACAGATTTATGCGGCAGAAAGCTGAAGCAAAGACAGGGAGATTAGAATGTGCAGGACCATACAGCATGGATATGAGACCAAAAGCTATGAAATGCGTCTATGATGTGTTGGTGACCAGTGTGTCCCTTTTATGTTCCACTTGACATTTTAGACAGATAAATAACTGCTCATGAACATGTCTCCTTCTGTTACCTGAATCCAGACTGGCTCATATGTTGGACCAGGGGCAGTTAGATTCTCAAGATTTCCAGTACGGGTATAGGTAAAGGTTGTTCCTGCTGCTCGGTAATCACCATTCCATTGTATTGTCCACTTTCCATTCAGAAAATACTTCTCTGGATCTTCGCTGCGCAATGCTAAGAAGTTTTCTGCCTCTGCCACTTCTTCAATGTGGATTTCATGAGCTCCTGGGGGAATAAGCCCAATATCCACATAACCTGTAGGGAATAAGATACCAGTTCATATAATTTAATCACCAAACTGTCACATGAACTCGGTCTCTTACAACTAATATTTATTTCACACATCCTTATATTCAGAATCTTACCAAGACCATCACTGTCCTCAAACATTTTGTGGACAGTATGACAAGAAGATGAATCTCCCAGGCATACTCCACACCTATCCTCAACTGCGTTGGAGTCAATCTCAAAGTCACATCCAATGTTCTGCAACAAAGCACACATTTCTGAAATTGGTTTCCTAACAGGAATATCGGTACCCTGTCGCACTTATGTAGCAATGCTTGACAAAAAGATTACGACATAGGATCAGGGACATAACATTTTTCAGCATACCTTACAGATGCCATTAATACACATGTCCCTTCTGGAATTATCCTCGTAACATGGAGTTCCATCAATAACTGCATCCAACAGCTTTTCTGCAAAGTGCTCTTTATCGGCCCGGCAGTGAAGCTCACAGGGATTAACTAACCAATATGAAAAGAGTATGACTAGGTATCACAAAGACAGCAGAATTCAAAAATAAAATACATGATAGTGTGATAAACTTCCCTGTTCAGATTAATCACTGTTTTTGTATTACATTTTTAAATGTTTGGATTAACTCCTGTTCAAGTTTGGAAAAGTCTAGGCTACCAGAAAATAAAACATCATAACTGGCGGCTAGTGTGACCATACTCATGGGC
This sequence comes from Pelobates fuscus, assembly GCF_036172605.1. Classification (NCBI taxonomy): domain Eukaryota; kingdom Metazoa; phylum Chordata; class Amphibia; order Anura; family Pelobatidae; genus Pelobates; species Pelobates fuscus. The sequence goes on from NC_086319.1 coordinate 295,807,213, forward strand.
ATCCGCAGGCCAGTAGGTGGCGCTGTGTGTGGAGAGAGGCAGGGATAGGAAGCTACATCTTATTCCTGCTTCTCTCTCCTGACTGAAACCGCAGGGGAGCAGCACAGAGTGCAGCCAGCAACTCCCAGACTGCAGAGACAGCCTACAGATCAGGTAAGTGAGCGATGGGGGGGGGGGCGGTCTATAGATCAGGCAAGTGAGGTATGGGGGGCAGCCTACAAATCAGGTAAGTGAGGGATGGGGGCAGCCTACAGATCAAGTAAGTGAGGGATGGGGGGCAGCCTACAGATAAAGTAAGTGAGGGATGGGGGGCAGCCTACAGATAAAGTAAGTGAGGGATGGGGGGGAAGCCTACAGGTCAGGTAAGTGAGGGATGGGGGAGAGACAACCTACAGGTCAGGTAAGTGAGGGATAGGGGGCAGCCTACAGATCAGGTAAGTGAGGGATGGGGGGGCAGCCTACAGATCAGGTAAGTGAGGGATAGGGGGAGACAGCCTACAGATCAGTTAAGTGAGGGATGGGGGGCAGCCTACAGATCAGGTAAGGGAGGGTTGGGGGGCAGCCTACTGATCAGGTAAGTGAGGGATTGGGGGCAGCTTACAGATTAGGCAAGTGAGGGATGGTGGGGGCAGCCTACAGATCAGGTAACTGAGGCATGGGGGGGCAGCCTACAGATCAGGTAAGTGAGGGATGGGGGGGCAGCCTACAGGTATGGTCAGCAAGGAGCAGTAAGGTAAAGTAGGAGAAGAAAGTAAAGTAAAGTAAAGCACTCTAAGCCAATCAGTAACTCCCCTTTCATAACAAAGTAAAGAAGTTTTATGAACCGGGAACTAGCGATTGGCTTAGAGCATTAGCTGACCACTCTTGCCAAACAGCAGCCCCCATGCCTGACATCAATCTGCACTTCCTGGCACTCCGTTTCACAAACTACTACTGAGCGACCTGGAGATCTGGAGATGGAGGAAGCCTTTGGGGTTAAACCATTTGAGAGCGGTTTAACTCCTTAAAGTAAAGTGAGCACCCAGGGGCCTCCTGGCATCATAGCATTTTCATTTAGATGAAGTTGTTACCAGAATGTTCCTTTAACTTGATTAAAGAAACACTATAGTGTCAGGAAAACAAACATGTATTCCTGACAGCATAGTTGTGAAAACGCTATTCACCCTGGCTTTATGTGATAATGACTATGCCCCTCCCCTTCATGACACTGTCAAAAAGGGGCCAAGCATGGATGTCATTACAATTATCCCCTCACCCCAGACCCCCGGAAAAATTCCTGCGGATGCCCATGACCACACTACTAAACAATTTGTCAACTGTTTGCATCATACAGAACAAAGATACCCTCTGACTGGTCTATTTAAGAATGGCAAAAGTTGTAATATTGTTAAGGGATATTATAGTCACCAAAACAACTTTAGCTTAATGAAGCAGTTTTGATGTATAGATCATGCCTCTGAAGTCTCTCTTTTTCTGTTTATTCTGCCCTAGCCACACCTCCCCTGGCTGTGACTGACAGCCTACATTAAAACAAAATGGTTTAATTTTCAATCAGATGGTTACTCACTTTAAACGCTTTTATGTCCTGCTTTGTAAATTTAACTTTAATTACATACAGGAGGCTCCTGCGGGGTCTAGCAAGCTATTATCAGAGCAGGAGATAAGAAATTCTAAATTAAACAGATTTAGCAATTTAGGAAGTGTAAACAGATGACTTTTACAGGAAGTGTTTAGGAAGGCTGTGTAAGTCACATGCAGGGAGGTGTGTCTAGGGCTACATAAGCAAAGATGGTTTAACCCCTAAATGGCAGAGAATCAGCAATGAGACTGCAGGGGCATGATATACACCAAAACTGCTTCATTAGGCTTAAGTTGTTTTGGTGACTATAATGTCTCTTTATTTTGGGTAATGGCTACTAGGAGAAGTTGAAAACCATTATGAAACGCCTAATCTTCTGAATAATTGCATTCCAACTGGGCTTTCCAGCATGACAGTCTTTTACATCTTGTTTCACATCCAAATGAGTCCCTTCATCCTCAAAGGGCTTAATGTCTCATTGCTTTAATACTTTAATATGATGCACTTAATGAGATGACCTCACTGTGAATTATTTTATACTGCACATCAGAGGTTTATAGATTAAGTAATAACGTACTCATTTTTTATGAGTAGTTTCATTCCTGAAAAAACAAACATATTATAGTATACTTTCATTCATGTTGTTTCATAAATGAAACAACTTCCAACCTTTTCTAATGTGCCCATTAATGCTGCAGTTACAGAGGAGCTATTAAAGAGTTGTTCATATTCAACAAAACACCTCACAGCAGGCTTTTATGGCAAACATACAACAGTATATCTCCATAGCAGAGGTGTCCGATTTGGGATTAAATAGCCGAAATTCTAGTACATTGTCTTGTGTAAATAGCTATATGCCCAAAACTAAATAAACAACTAAAATTCAACCAAGCCTGTTTAATCATTCCTGCTTGGTACATGCAATGAAGGTCACCTAAAAGGACACCTGTGATAAGCATGTGTTAAAGCAGCAGGTACACAAATGTACTGTAGATGTAGATGTACCACTTCCATGTCCCTCTCTTCTAACAGGAAATGAAAAGCAAGCTGGGACTTGGGTCAGGTAGATGTTTATCTCCCAGAAATTGATACACATTTAATAATAGATGTCATAGAATTAATGAATGAATGAAACCTACTGTTGTTTGGTACTGGGCTCCAGTGATAAAGCTTTCCCTTGTAAGGAACAGAGTCAAAGTGAGAACACTGCTGCTGGCGAAAAGATGTAGTATTCCGGGGGCAGGGAACAATGTTACACAATCGATATCTCTTCCTCTCTCCAAGGCAGTATCGACCTCCATATCTAGGACTGCAAAAATAAGAGTCAAAGTCTGCAAAAATACTGTCTCACAATGTACATGCTATTTAGTATTGAGGGATATATAATGGTGAAGCACCATTATAGTATGGGAAAATGCTGTGTTATAGTGTATACTGTACCCAGGATGATATACTCACCATTCCCTGATGTACACAGAACTCTAATGCCTTATAGGACAGATAAGCATAACACCCTGCTCCTTATAATACATATACATAGACTGGTCAGCCACAATATTCAACATACAGCACCCTGTCTTCCTAAATACATACCCACAGCACCCTGCGTCTTTATAATATGGAAATACACACTACTACACTATGCCCCAATATAATACAGTTACACACAGGAGTCTTTGTTTCCATTTAATGCTGATCTATATAGCACTCTTTGTCTCAATATAATACTGATACACACATCATTAAATAAAGATTATGTCATTTACTTTCTGTATAGAACATTTTTGTACAAATGGTTGATCAAAAAACAAATTCACATTCCTTGATGCCAATTAATGTAATGAAGCTCATTTGTAATCCCAATTCCCTTAAATAGTGGCAGCTTTCACAGTCTTTGCTTTGAAGAGGTTGTGCCATAATAGCATAAAAGAGTACCGTGTCAACTTGAAAGCACATGGCACAAATACTAAGGGTCTGGTTACAAACAGTCTCTGCATTCCCTGAAACATAAAAGGTCTCCTATACCCAGATGAAGAAGGACGGACATGGACTCTGTCACAGAAGGATGCAGACTTAGGACAGGGGTCCAGGTGTACTAAAGGTCTCAATGGAGGTCTAAGCCATGTTCTGTTAATTAGATATATATTTTCCATCAAAATTATTACATGTTCATATATCATAGCTCCTGCTATGATATAATGGATATAATCTGCAGCGGCCGGCGGCCCTAATGATTACAGACCCGGCCGCTGTATGAGGGGGAGGAGTTCCTGTCAGAGGCTTGAGGTGAGTGATGCGCCCGCCGGGTCCCAGTCCGCTCTCGGGCATGAGCAGACCCGGCGGGTGCCTCCACTTCTGGTAAGTATTCGGCGGCATTCCCCTTGATGTTTGGGAATGCCATTGCCACCCCAGCGTTGCGTGCCCGCCAGGACCCATACCGCTCTCTGGCAGGCGGCGTGACAGCTGGAGAGTAACATTGTTGTACTGGACATTGAAACAAGAATAAATCTAGCCATGTGACATCTAAAAAACTATTAAAATAGTTATTTGAATACCAAAAATGTCAGAAGCACATGAGGCCACCACAGGTAGAATGACATGGATGTATTTATAGGATAACTCTGTTTGAAACATCATAAATGCAATTCTGAAATACATGTGCTTCCAGGTGTGGAAGTAATGCAAGCAGACCCACAGGGTTACATTTATGTTTGCCCCAGACAAGATATAAAAACCTCCAAGATATAGTAACATTATTGTACAGTAAGACGGGCCCCTAAAAACTCCAGCCATTTGACAGAGAGTCAAGCATGGAAAAATAAAATGGGAAGTGATGGTGAGTAGTGTGAAATTAAACAGGTAAATCTCAGTTTGTTCCCAAGCTATTTTATTGTTTGTAAAACACAAAATGCCACATGATTTGGAAAAGGAATATGTTAAAACAAAACCTCTCTAAGGTGCCAAAAACATTTACAACATGATTAACATACAGTAACCTTGTCAATACAAATATCCCTTGTACTTGTCTCCCTCCATCGTGGTTTCTCATCTCCCCATGTAATTACTCAGCTTCTACAAATCACAAGGGATGTTAGGTTTATTCCAAAAAGCACATCAACTACCACCTAAGGAACAGCACACACATAAACAATGTGTTTCCTTTCAAACAGAAGCAATATCTCTAGAGAGGTTTAAGTACCTATAGTGTAAAAAGAAGAGTCTTTTCTCTCTGTCAGTAATAGAAAGGATCTTCTTAAATCCCTATAATTGGGAGTACTAGTTTCTTTCATACAGATCCCTATTTGCCAAACTGAAAGAAATTGGGAAACTTTTAGAGGAACACGTCTGTTTTTTCAATCAAATGTTCCAGCTGCACGAGCAATTAGCCTACTGCCAACATCTGTTTTTGCTGCCACCATTTTTGATTGCTTCAGGATTCACAGTAATGAATACTTTTCTTGTCTAAATATTCGGTTCTTTTGTCCCAACTGCTGGGGATTGTGTCTAAAAACAGTCATATAGTCTAGCCAGAGGCAGTACTTCCATAAATGATGACATCAGTTCTAATATTTTCAGCATTTCTGAATTGTGACTTCAGTAAGTGTTCTACTAACATTTCCTTGATTTTTGAACATAACAATCTTTTGCAAAAGCTATGTGTATTGTATTCTCTCAAACAAACGGACATTGAATGGCATTTCATTTTTATTTATTTTTTTTTACATTTCCTGGCCAGTGAAGGCCATATATGCCATTTCCACTGTCACTGTTCTTTAAAGACACTTTGCCTTTCACGTAGAAGAGCACAAAATTAATCTTGAAATAATCTTGGAAGCATTTGCAGGGATTATAATTTTATTAAAAATGATGCAAATGTAAATCAGAATAATATTTGGCAAAGTAATAAATTCCACAAACTCTCATGATATTTCACAGTTCAAATATACCAACTGTAATTCTTCTGGAATCGAGATGTAATAAAGAGGTTAAGATGATACAGAAAGTAAAGACTTCTTCTATATTTAACTGTAGTGGCTGGTCAAATAAGATTTGTAACAAATCAAAATATCAGATACATCAGAATAATTGGACCTAATAAGATGCACTCCGTCTCCAGGTCAATATCTTTGTGTGCTTGATGACATTCTATAAACCATTGCTATGGTCTTATGGCACAAGAACACATCAGCCTATCCTATTCACTTACTCAACAAAATCATATCCCATTCTGACTGAGTAAAATAGGTTAAAGACATTAAGAAGGGGATTAACACTCTGACATGGAGTAAAACACTGATGTCTCACTTACCAAGTGACTTGGGCTAATTGGCTGAATTTACATTGCCATGTTTCATCTCACATTTCAATAGCTAATTCTTCTTATTTACCTTCGTTTTAAAAACTGAGCTAGGCAGTTTATAAATTCAGCTCTGTATTTTCACAAAAACTTGACAAGTGCATGCAAAGGGGGTCCTTCTGTACTCAGGAGATATAGTTGAGCAAAATTGTGTGATTTCTATTATAGTAGCCCATATTAAGTCTACAAAAAAAAACAGCTGAATTCCAATACACGTAAAAAAAAAAAAAAAAAAAAAAAAGGCAAAATTCAACAATACCATAAACTTCTAAAGAAATTGGTACTGAAATGGCTGTATAATACGGCTCAAAACATACCAGGTGATATACCCTGTGGTAAGCATACCATGTCATATACCACTTTCTCAAATGGTATGCATTTATAGGGTAATTTGAACTGTCAGACTGCTACAAAGACCCACAATGTGGTATAGACTCATCAAATACATACAAAAAACTGAAATGGTAAAGTCTTATATGGCACTGTAGTTTCACAAAAACCTTGTTTTTTGTGTGTATGTTAAAAATCAGAAACAAAACACAATTTTAATACAATACTTAGCAGAGCTTATCAGTTAAATGGCTATGTATGGTAAAAAGACTGTGGTATTTTATATAAATGTGTACTTTTGTGTGGCAATTTTGTTTTCTGTCATGGCTATTTAAGAAGAAACATGAAAAACATGCCTAATTCTAACACTGAAATTTCATTTTACTCTGTGAACTTGTACTACCAAAATAAACTGAAATCCTAGACATATTAGATACCCTGTAAATCAGGACAAATACATTAATTTATTTGAATAACTTTTCATGTCATAAAATGAAAGCCCTTCTTGTCCTTTAAAATGGTATATAATATGTGTTGATGCATGAAATGAGAAAGCTGGAAAATAGACATAGTACAAATGCCAAATGTGCAAGTAAAAGCATCTAAAGCTGTATCTTTACAGCAAATCATGGTAATACATTTTACACATTGTATTATGAATACAATGCATATAAATCATGAAAATCAGTGAAATGTGTTTTGTGTGAACTCATATCACAGGTGAACAAGTGACTTACGTAGGATTACTGCAATGACGCTCTGCACTCTGTATTCCAGCACCGCAGGTTCTAGTACACGATGACCATGAGCTCCATGAACTCCACATACCATCTACAGGAGTCGGGCGATGGCCAACAGGAACACAGTCTCCACTAAAACACCACTGCATACAAGATGGATAAGGAGTGTCTTACTAATTTTACAATGATCTTCACAGTAATCCTAGCTATGTACTTCCACCACATTTCTAAATCCATAAATATGGTTTACAGTCCATCTCAATGAAGTGCAGTGGCTACACAGTTACACATCACTGACGAGGCCCACAGAAGGCCAAAATGATCGTCCGGAGTATCTGTATCTCTTGTCGGTTTTGGATTGCCCTTATGGGTGGGATCAGTCTGATATGCAAATGCTATAGGTTCTCTCTGGCATAAGTCAGCAAAAAAAAAAAAAAAAAAGTGCAAGCTACTGAGGTTTCTCTAAGTTTTTGCCCATTCTCAGAGTTCTCATATTCTCTATTTATGTTGCAATGTTAAACATTACTATTTGTGGCCACCTGCACCACTCACCATACCATGCATCTTTTTTTGTGACAATTATGAAGCAATATGCTGCTACACCATGTCCTATTTTGCAAAGAAGACTATGCATTATATTCCTGTTTCTGGGAACCCCTTGATTCAGCTTGGTTTATTTTTCATGTTATTTCTGCACTCCTTCACTTCAGCTTGTTACTGACTTCTTATTTGCTATTTTGTTTATGTATAGGCACATCATTACATTCATCTACCTAATTATACTCATCTATCCCATACAGGTCTCTTTGACTCCATGACATTTCCCATCCCAAATTCCCATGTGTAATGGGCCCATGACAGGCTCCTTACTTGGCCTGGCCTTCGGTCCATTTTCAAAGTGGCCGACTGCTCAGACCACTCCTGGTTACACTCTTTATTCTCCTGCATACATCATTAATTCCAATATGATCTTAAAACCTGAGTTACTCCCACTATGCTCCTAGACATACCATTAGTCCCATCCCTCCTAGAGACTGCGTTATGTCGGGCCAGTTACATTCGTCATGCTTATAGAAACAGCATTCATTTAAAAAAATATTAAGATATGGTATTACACCTCCAAGATTCTAGATATAGCATTAATCCTACCACTCTCCTACAACCTACATGCTCCTAGATAGGTGACCCACTCAGGTAGTCAAAGGTTTTATAATATGGCTAAAATTGATTATGCTAATGCAGAAGTGTAACTTTCCCATACAATCTACAACATTCCAATTACTTTGTAAACACTCCTAAGGGCTATCCACCTAATTATCTCCTATATACTGTTTTACTTTTTCCTCATAATGTTTCTGGAGTTGTGAATTCTTTTACTAAGTACCTTGTTTTCCCCGCAGGTTGTTCCATCTACAGCAGCATCAAGCTTGGAGTGACATGTTGAGCCCACCGAGCACCAGAGAGTGTTACAAACATTCTGCAAGGAGAGAATATAGCAAATATTAAAAGCAATTAAACACTTTCAAATAGTGTTATGTGTTTTGAGAGCATTTCATTTGTATCAATGAACACATTATTATAAAATTGTGCTGTGCTTTTATAGAAAAGAACCACATTTTAAGTAGACAAAGGCATATTTTTAGGTAGGTTCCTTACATCAATGTCCAGACAGTAACTGGAAGTAGATCCGTACTGCAGGCGACACTGGTGTCCAACATCATACAACACCCCAGGGGGCACAGAAGGAAAATTCAGCAACTCCTTACTGGGAGGATCATCTAGACAGAGCCCCCATCCCCGGCTGTAAGAATATATGCAGATCATGACAAAACAGTGGACACAATTAGAATGTAAAATCGTATCCCAGACTTGGATGGATTATTTTGAAATCTGTATTATATCTGAACACATTTATCAGATGCATGGCTATTTTGCAAAGCAGTCTGTACTTGTGATGTGGCAGGAAGTGGCTGATCTTGTTTTTGTTTGGAAATGTAAGAGGAAGCAAGTGGGGGGAAGGTCAGTGTGAGGGGGACATAAAGAGCAGTGATTTTTTGGTCAGTTCAGGGGTGCGTAGGCTGCTCAGTAAGATTTATGTTGATGTAAATAAAGACAGATAAAGTTAGCAGAGATTTGGCTGGGAATCCGCACAAAGAAACAGTATCCTGTTCAGTTTCTAGCCAGGAACTCCATCTTTGTACTCAACATGAAATATCCTGCAGATAGGCAGATGGACTTGAAGTGTTTTGTATTGACATACACATGAACAGTAAGCCTTATGTAGTGAATACAGCGAAAGTACAATATAGGCCAATAATTGCTAAACGTTGCATTACAGATTTCTGTGAATTGAATTCCCCATGATGCTCAGCTAAGTCAACTGCTAGCTGACCACCACAAGTTATTTAGTTCCAGTCAATTCTACTGTTTTATTGTAATTGCCTCACTTAGGACTTTGTCTCATTCATTACTCATCGTTAATAACAATTGTATACATCTAATTTTATTATAAGAAAACATGCATATATAAAAAATTATGAAAGCATTTATTTAAAGGGACACTATAGTCACATGAACAACTTTAACTTAATGAAGCAGTTTTGGTGTATAGAACATGCCCCTGCAGCCTCACTGCTCAATCCTCTGCCATTTAGGAGTTGAATCCCTTTGTTTATGAACCCTAGTCACACCTCCCTGCATGTGACTTGCACAGCCTTCCATAAACACTTCCTGTAAAGAGAGCCCTATTTAGGCTTTCTTTATTGCAAGTTCTGTTTAATTAAGATTTTCTTATCCCCTGCTATGTTAATAGCTTGCTAGACCCTGCAAGAGCCTCATGTATGTGATTAAAGTTCAATTTAGAGATTGAGATACAATTATTTAAGGTAAATTACATCTGTTTGAAAGTGAAACCAGTTTTTTTATGCAGGCTCTGTCAATCATAGTCAGGGGAGGTGTGGCTAGGGCTACATAAACAGAAACAAAGTGATTTAACTCCTAAATGACAGTGAATTGAGCAGTGAAATTGCAGGGGAATGATCTATACACTAAAACTGCTTTATTTAGCTAAAGTCATTTAGGTGACTATAGTGTTCCTTTAACATGCAACACACGTGATGTGTATCCGAAGCTCTCACTCCTATATAAACTCCCTATATAAACGTATGTAAAAACTGAATGTCTAATAAGTGATTATCATTTACCGTATATACTCGAGTATAAGTCGAGTTTTTCAGCACATTTTTTGTGCTGAAAAACCCCAACTCGACTTATACTCGAGTCACTGTCTGTATTATGGCAACTTACATTGCCATAATACAGACAAGGGGCTGTGGGGGCTGGCAGAGAGTGTTTACTTACCTCTCCTGCAGCTCCTGTCAGCTCCCTACTTTTCCCATTTTTTTGGGGTAAAATTAGGGGCCTCGGCTTATATTCAAGTCGGCTTATACTCGAGTATATACGGTAATTGTATAAGCCTAATGTTGAAAGCTTAATGCAAAATCAAAGTAAATCTAAAAGTAATAAACATGGAAAATAAAATAGAATAAAAGTAAATCTCTTACTCCAAGAAGCGGGTTATGTAATCTCTGCTACAGCGAGACCAGGTGAGTGGGGCTGTATCATATACAAGTTGTGGTGACATGATGTGTGGTCTCTTTCCTTTTGGTTGACATTCATTGCCACTGCCATCATGCTGTACACCAAAGCTAAAAAATAACAAGTACACAAATCAGCCAGGTGAGATCAAGTGACAGAGAGCAATCATGACTTATTTTGGGATCAGTAGCTATTGTATTCTGTGTATTCCATGATGCTCGTCCGGCTGAGAATGAAGTGAAGTTCACAAATTATATACCAGCTCTTCTACAGATTACACGCTTGGCATAGAGGCTGTCTAGAGACAAAAGTCTCATCATAAAAGTTATCAAAAATACTCTAAGCAGAGAAAGAAAAAGAAAAAAATACGAAGGGGAAAATACAGCAAAGAGTATGACGAGAGCACTGAAATACCGTAACAAAACAAAAAAACATGGAGGAAAGGGTTCTATTGACTAGACAGAAAGACTGGTGCAAAACCACCTGAGGAGTAACAGTTAACTCCCCTTTAACAGTTATCTAAAAATAAATTTCTCAGTACTATCTATTAAACAGGAATTAAATATGTGCTGAAAGATTTACCAAACTGAGGATTGTATATTATCTGTAACATAAAACATGGTACCTGTGTCCCAGCTCATGAGTAACTGTGAATGCGGTGGGTAGGCCTGTATCCTCATTAATGTTACAGCTGCGATGTGGTTGGCACATGCCAGACACGTGAGAGAGTCCAAGGGTTTCACAGGGGCGATTCATGGCAGCACAGATGTCTCTTCTGCAACATCATGAAACACACAATTATGCATGTATGGGTCAAATATATTAATTTTCGCAAGAAAAATATAAGCAAAGTTAGAAATTTCCATCCTTATGAAAGTAAATATTAAAGTAAATAATGGCGACATACCAGATAGTGCTGAATTTTTTAATTTACTAGAGGGATATGATGTAAAGCAGCATTTTGGTTTGGTGTAATGTAAGACATTGTGGATTCTGTGATGGGCATGATGGAAGATTGTTTTGAATAATGTTGTAGGCCCTCTTTTGTCACCTATTGAATAGTTTCACGTTTGCATAAATTTATACCAGAAGAATTTATTTCACTTCCACTAGAACCTTTATGGATGCAGGGAGGTAAAATTAAAATTAATGTTTTGTCTTAATGTTTTCTCAAACAACTTTTGTTTTCAGCGTATATCAGACTGAGCTGGCCCATATTCATGTTTATACTGGAATCCCTGTGCAGAAACATCTGTGATATGCAAAACTGTATCAGTTAGAGCTCTAGATTTCCACGGAATCCACATATTGATTACTTTCTAGTTTGTCCACATATTGATTACTTTCTAGTTTGTCACCTGGTAAGGAGCACGGCAACGTCATGATGTAACGGATGCTCCTCGCCCTTCATATTTAGGCTCTTCTGCCACTTACAGAAGCTACGCAAAGTGTTATCGGCATGATGAGTGATTTTCAATTCCTCCTTAAAGAATGAAAATTCCAAGAACTTTAGCATTAAGAAAATATGTTTTTCTGTCTAACATGACCCTGTCTCAGTCACTTCTTTCAGCCTTTTGCACTCCCCCTCAACCATTTCCCAGATCCATAGCTTTTGTCCCCCATTACTATTTTATTTAGTCAACCACACATTTCATTCTTAACCCTATTGTCCTCACTCCCACGTCTGTCTTTTGCTTTCTCTCCTCCTCCCCTCTGCTATATTAACTACTCTAAGCTCTCTCTTGTTTACCTCCCTTTATTTTCTTGCACCACTTCCCCAGTGGTTGGTGCATGTCAGTAGGAAGTCTCTTCATGTTACCTCCTCACTCTCTAGCAGGATCAGGCGTACAATGACAATGTTTATTCTGTTCCCAATGCTAGCGTCATGGAAAAGTCCAGCTACCTGCAGTAAATGAATCAAAAGAGTGAGTGCAAGCAGAACAAAAAAAGGATGTATGGAAATACAGACAAAATAATGGAAAACGTTAACAATATCATAATTTCTTACCATATTCATGATAGTTAAGACATAGTTTTCCACGTGGTTTCTACCATGGTATTCTACCATCTTCTGGTCAGCCACAACTAGTGTCTCCACCCACTTCTCCTTGCTAATGGAACGTGGCCTGATACGACGTGTCTGGTTGTTTCTAAGCTGTGAGTGCTCCCAGCGCTCTCTTCTTTTCTCCCATTTGTTCTGGGAATTTGGATGCTCTGTTATTTAGAAATATAGGTTTAATAGGCCTATTTACAAAAAGAAAAATTAATATTTTCTGATTTGTTAAAATCACACATTAAATAATAACTTATTTGCTATTGTTCAAACCTGTGACAAGCGTGTATTTCAGCACTGGAAGGCAGACTGGGAACCTTCCACCATAAGGCCATCCTAGAATGATGGCCCAAAAATGCATTGTGTGCAAAACCCAGAGCATGATGGTTAGCCAACATCCTAGCAGTCATCAAAATTGGCTAAAAATTATTTTGCAGAAATCGCAAATAAACAGAAAGCAAACTGGTTGCATATAGCTTGCTGTGCTTTAAGGGAATGTCCACTATATTCATTTTACCAAAAAAATGCAGATTTTAACAGAAATTTGCACATACAAATTAACCTTGTTACACCGCCCATTACCACCAGACCAGAAGACAAGCAGTTATGTTACTTCCTGGCTGTTTAGCTCAGTGGAGCTAAACTCAAGAGCCAGTAATTGCCCAGAGCATTTGTTTTTAAAGGACTTCTCATTGAGCTTAATTGGGAAGTCTGTGATTGGACAGCCACAGGGCTGGGATGATGAAGGAAGGGAGGGTTTGCAAAGGCTGCAGACAAGAGATCTGCAGCTTTTGCAGGCTTTTTTTCAATGTATTCCCAATTAAAAAAAAAGAATAATTAAATACATGCATGATTTCATAGAGGATTTTTATCTACTAGATGTTTTTTTTTTGTAAGTTGTAAGCACTTACCTTTATGCAGGTTTTGTTTAATCATCTATATTGAATGTTTTGTTTTTTAAATATTTTTTCTTTGTTAACCAGGACTGCCATCCTGAAATGTGGGGACTCTTATAAAACCACTAGTTGGGGCCCCTCCCAGTCATTATCTCCCAAATAAGTATAAATATTCAGCTACACAGACACATGCTCATAAACATTTCCACAGACAGACACAAGCATTCACCAGGGCCGAATTAAAAGCCCATTGGGCCTGGTGCTCACCATTATACATGTTGGTGGGTCCTCTTGCACTGTGTACTTCGAGAAGGTAATGTAATGTAACATCCCACCAACACTGCTGCTAAGTTGAAGGGGAGCGGGCAGTGCCCTCAGTTGAGGGGCATGCTCCAGTGGAGAACGTCAATGCTCTCCAGTTGTGAAGATCTTTCTGTCTACTAAACTGGACCCTTTTTGGACCTCATTTCCACTATTGCCTGCAGCCCCCAGCAATTTTGAGTGATCTTAAGTCATTATCCAACACAAAATCACTCTCACCTGCCTGGCTGGCTGGTGCACATTCACAACGCAATGTGCAGCCGGGCAACTTTCCCAGCAATTCTCACTTCTCCTTTCTATTAAGTGTGAGGTACTCTGCTGTGCATTGTTAGTGAAGACACAGTAACCAGGCAAGTGAGATAATGGTTGATTCCAGCCCAAGATCACTCAAAATGACTCAGACAGGGAAAATGAGGGAAGGTTATGGAGAAAAATAGTAAAAGAAAAAAAAAAATCAATGTGGATGATTAACCAAACACTTATTAAACTGAACGTAAGTACACATTATAGCATTGGTTCTTCAATGAAATAAATTCAATGTATTACAGTCTTATTACATATTCTGAACAAGAATACTTCAAACTGGACAATCCATCTATTTGTAAATGCCAGGGTTGTATTGGCCAAGAGCAATATGGGTAATGCAACCTAAGCATGTGCCAATATTTTCATGTGAACAATTAATTGTGCATTGTTATATAAAGATGGCAAGTACAATCAGCTAATTGTCTTCCACAAAAGCTATTCGGGTGATAGCATTCTGATTGAGACGAGTGGTGTAACCTTATTTGAACACATGACGACAAATATTATCACACAATATCCTACTGTCAAACTTAGTACTCAAAATTTGTCTAGAGAGACATGTTTAAAAATGCAAAAATGCCAAAAAGAATGTCACCATACCCATTATCTGTTATCATCACAGAATTATCACAAACTCATTACTTTAATTTAAGTTAATTAAATCCATGTTTATTTAATCAATCATGTTTTATAACAATAAAGTGTATGTCCTCAAAATGTCCTTATCGTTGTTTTTAGTTTTTTTTCTCTCTTTATGCCAAATGTATTTTAATGACCCCCCTCCCACCCATCTTATCTTTATTTATTAATTTATTTTCTTCCTTTTGCAGGACGTCATAATGTCTGCTATTTGCCCTATAGTGAAATTCATTTTACGGATGAATTCTGGATAGATTTAACTGCCAAATTAAGCAAACCTTTACTTAAGTGGACTCTCTGTGTCATCTCAAAGACGTTGTTTCAGGTGTCAAGTCCATGGGCAGCATCTTTGCTAAAGCTGTTAAACCATTTGGAAATTTAACACCCTAATTGGGTCTCTGGGCACCCTTCTGCACTGCCTCCACTCACCTAGCTTTACTGCTATAATGATGAAAAAATGTTCTCTTGGAACTCCGGTGATAGGTTGAGGGTTTTACCTATCTCTGGCTGCACATTGTCAGTCACATTCTCTCTGCCTCTCACTGGCCATCTATTGTGAGTAACAGCAGGGTATGAGGCAGTGTGGACAGATGTTGGAGGACCCAACTTTGGTGTTAAACTGTTTGAAAACGGTTTAACATCTTACGGTTATATTGCACCCAGGGACTCCAGTCCCAAAACAACTTTATTAAGATGAAGTTGTTTTGAGAGTGAAGAATCCCTTAAAGCTTCATTGTGAAGTTTTGGCAAGCAGTTCCTACTTTTCCTTATCTAATTTATGAAAGCTAGAGTGCTCAGGAAAAAAATTAAAATAAATTCAGACACAAGGAGCTATATAGAAGCAGATTAGATAATGTTCACTTTGGAGGTGCAATACATTATATTTAAGAGATACTACACACCAAAACAACTTTTTCTTAAAGAAGTGGTTTTGGTGTATATATCATTCCCCTGCAGTCTAGATGCTGAATTCTTAGCCATGTGGGAGTTAAAGTATGCAGTTCTTGACATATCTGCCTTGGCTGTGACTTATACTGCTCACTACACATGTCCTGAAAAATAAATCTTATTTTAAATGAACAATACGATTTATTTAGAATGTCTTATCTCCTACTCTGATAATTGCCTGCTTGAGACTGCAGCAGCACTATGTGTGTGAGCAATGTTAAATTAACAGGGAACTTCTACAGAAAATACACTGTGCAGGGTAAGATCTGTTGTTTTTTTAAATGTAAGTTCTGTGAGTCAGAGCCAGGGAAGAATTGGCTAAGACTGCGTAAACAAAGTGACTTAACGCTTATATTATTATTTATAAAGCACCAAACAATTCCGCACCGCAGTCAAAAAAAGTGGACTAACAGAGAAGTATTTGCAACAATGACAAGTTGGACGCACAGGAACAGAGAGTGCAGAAGGCCCAGCTCAAATCAGCTTGCCAAAATTTGAGAAGACAACAAGCATATAATCTGCACACCAAAACCACTTTATTAAGCCAAAATTGTTTTAGTTTTGGTGTTTATAGTGTATCTTAAATCTAACAAATAAGCTATGCTTTCAGTTTGACTACTTATGTCAAGAAGAAGAAAAAAACACTTTGAATTCCTGACAATTCTCACTAATAATGTTTTTGGTCATACATTGTCTCTTTAAGTATCACTATCTACCTGAAAAAAAACTGTGATTTACACCTTTTGAGTGAATCTGAAGTGAAAAAAAACCCTGTTCTAAATACAAGAGTGTTCTTATAAATGCAACTATTTAAAATATGTGAAGACATAATGAACCAAATCATGAACCAAATCAGAACATTTTGATATTCTACACATTGCTATACATGTCTTTGAAGTAGCAGGCCCGTGTTAAGGCTAAATATGAGCCATGAGATTGTATGTGTCTTCTTACCCCTAACACCACATTGTTTGTAGCCAGTCGGTCCTTCTGTCTTAAACTCTTCCAGGTGACGCCTGTAGATTCGATGGGGCATTGACTCTCCTGAAGATGGTGAAGTTTCCATTGGTTCAATGAGGAAGTCCTCTTGTGCCAGCTGGAAAACCCCCCTCTGTAACATAAAAGACATGGATAGGATGGATAATTGATATGTTGTAAGGATATTCTGCTGGTCACTGCAAGAGTTAAGGAAGAAAGTGACAGTGAATGTATCCCCTGAGGGGAAATGGATGCACCACTACTTGTGATAATAAACTGAACATCACAAACCAGATGTGTGGACACGTCAGACAGCGGACACCTGGCATCTCATCACTGTACCAAACACATCAGACAGCGCACACCTGGAATTCTACTCCCCCCCAGACATGTTAGACTTTGTACATCTGGAATTCCCTACTAAACACACCAATCCCAATTCATTCCCAAATAATAGCCAGATGCACTCTTCTCTCTGTAGCTTACCCTGTGCAACAACGTGTTTTTTAATGTCTCACTCAAAAATGTTAAGGTGTAGATATTTTATATGAATTGAGTCAATTAACACAAACATTAAACTTACCAGTCCACTGCATATACTGACAGCAGCCTTCCCCATGAAGTGGTTTTGATCTTGCACCTCCCCCCTCATGTGGCAGTAACTCGGGGTCCAGGTACGTATTCTCGCCTCTCGTATACCTCCATTGTGCCACTCACTTACATAGCCAGGGGACAGCAACTGGTGGTTCTGGGTAAGGTTAAAGATCAGCTCGACTCCCTGGTACTTGATTGCATAGTAAGCAGGGGGAGCAGAATGGGGAGATATACCTCTCTTTTTTATTATCCGGGGTGAAAGATCAAAGGTCAGAAAAGAGCCCTGTTCATCCACACGGACAGGGTGAACAATTTCAGAGTCCAAAGAGAATCGGAGAGGAACATCTGCAACTGTGGGAAAATCAAAACAGACAACACTATAAAGTTAATATATAAGGAATATTATTTATTAGTCTTAAAACAAAATGACAAATTCGGAAAATGTTGTGCCAAACGGTATCCTTAATCACCTTTTATATAGGGATATGATTGTGAACATAACCTGGAAACCTATAAACTGTGTATAATGCAGGTCTAATTATAGAGCTGCGGAAACTCTGTTTTTATGCTGTATATAGCATGACATTTTTATGCTTTTTAAGATGTTTTCTTTTATACCAAATATAGGGTGTAAAATTATTTATGATGCTTGTCTCCATTCTCTGTATGCTAATACTGGCAGCTGAGGGGACCCTTTGGCATTTCACTCTGCAATCTATAACAGAGTGCTGTCTTCCTCACCACTAGAAAGAAAATTACTTGTACTCCTTTATTTTTTTGATGTTGTTGTTGCAATAGTTTTTAAATATTCCTGGTGACTCCAAAAAACAGGACAGTGTCAAAACTGCAGCTACATTAGCCCAAGTACCAAGGCTCACTTCTCACAGACGAGAGTGAACATGGCCTGTCCCATAACAAGGCACGTACTAGGGTACAGAGACACGGGAGGTACATGCTGGGACATATGTCCCAACACAGGCAACTCCTAGACCGATAAAAGTTATCAATCAGGCTAAGGCCCTGAGCACAAGATCCAGAGCTAAGACGAAACATGTCATTATAAAGGGTTAAACTTGAAGAATACAACACAAGGTGTGCGGGTTGCATGTACTGAAAGAACCATTACTGATACTGTCCAGGTTAAAGAGACATACTGTAAACAAAGCGACAAGTTTGTACTCTAATACCCTTTTCTTGTTTCTGTACCCCCACCCTGAACAGCAAAATAAAAATTGTCAAATTGGAAAAAAAAATATTCCTGGTGAAATTTAAAAAAAACTTTTAGTTAATCCATTAATTCCAGTCTTTATGTTATAAATCAGCACCTTGAAGTATGCGTTCATTACAAGCATCTGTGATATAGTAGTGTGGTGTAAATCCAATCATGATGGGTTTGTTCTACGTAGGGAATAAAATTAATCCAGATTAAATATTGCAAACAAAGGTTACATGTGGTCATTGTTTTCAGAGTCTGTATGTGCAGAACTTCTGCCTGAAACTCTGCATATCCATTGATATTTGCACTTTAGTGCCTGGGGGCTATTTTGACCCCATAGCACATGTACAAAAAATAAGCCTGTCGTCAGCACACTGGTAACATACATAATGAGGTTCTCCCTTGCAGGCTGCGCATCTGCTAGGGGATTTTTTTTAAAACAAATCCCCTCCATCTCCTCCCTCACTGATCAGAGTGCGCCCGTGCGCTCTGAATCAGTGAAACAGTCCAAAAAAATGCCTCTCTGTGAGAAGCATTTTACTGGATCACGATGGAGAGGGAGGCTGTGACATCGGACGGGACGTCGTTTCCAGAAAGTGGAGCTTCACCTGGCATTCCTTCCAGGTAAGTTTCTAGGTTATTTAGTAGGGTTTTATGGGGGGAGGGGGGTGTGGGAGCCTTATGAGTAATAAAACTTATAAAGAACGGTACATGCAGTGATAACACCACAAAATAATAAATAAATGAATAAAAAAGAAGAGTAGCAGCTACACACCCACTCTAGCGACTTGATGAGTTATATACTCAGAAATGGAAAATAGGGTGTGTGCGCTTAAAAATATAAAACTGGATAAATGATATAGGAATTATCAAAAACCATTTATTAATTAGGTAAAAAATAAATAAGCAGAGGACTAATTCCGATCACCACTGTTATATCTTAACCGGACAATTAAATACAAAAGTATCATAACACAGAATAACAAAAAATAAATGACACCAAATGTATCCACAAACTAACTGCACTGAATGGCCGAAAAGATGGAATGACCTCAATATAAAGAATATATAGAGGTCCGATCACTAAGTGAAGGTAGGGTGGATACAAAAAAGCAAAAAAATTATATACCAATAAACACAATAATAATAATAAGTAGGAAAAATATATATCTGTCCTCGGTGTGGGCCCCCACCTGAGGTAGATATAACCAGAAAATAAATAAATGAAATATGTATAAATAAAAAACAAAAGACAAGAAACAATAATACTAAGTGAAATAAAATAAAATGAAAAAACAGTAAATGTCCGGAAGTCCTCCCTGGGTAGGCAGAATAAAGGTGATGTCGGGCGGATCAAAGAGCAACCAAATAAACCCTCGTTATGGGAACGCCAACTCTCTCACACTGCGGTCGGAATCTTCAAAAAAGACCACAGTGGAGGTGAAGCCGGGAAGATGAACAAAGTAGGTGCAGAGTGATACAGCAACCGCCCAGACAGCAACCAGTAGATAGAGCCCGCGGTCGGTATTTTTAAAAAAGACCGCGGTATTCAGCCAAAGATGAAGACAGGACGTCAGACCCAGGGGAAATGGAAAGAAAGGAACAGCCAGCAGCCCACAGATCGACGCGTTTCGTCCCAAACTGTGGGACTTTATCAAGATCAGTACTTGTGCATAGATCACCACCCAGGGTTTAAATAACTGCTCACGATAAAACCAGCAGGTAAACCCCGGAGTGGATAATTATCAGTAATCAAGCTACATCAGTGAAACCTGTTAAACATAGAACAAGTGCTGATAGTATATACAATATGAGTAATGCCAAGAAGGGCATTCTAAACTAAAAGATATATTTTAAAAAGGGGGTTAAAGTAACCCATTATGGGCTGATCTGTTTGTTAATATTGCAATATGTCTCATCCAAAGTAAAACAAAAAAAGAAAAGAAAATTAATATGGAAGAGTGTGCTTTGTGCATTGTACAAAGACTCATATATCTACTAAATATGCAGAATTACAGATAATATTAACCTAATTGATTCTAATTGTTGGCCTTAAAACAAACAAAAAAACATTTACGTAACAAATTAGATATGAAAATGTGCTAAACCAGCCAAAACAATGCCAGAACAGTTATTTCAACAATTATTATCTGACTCTTGACACATATTTTGATTCAGCATAGCACACGTGACAGGTTTAACTTCATGAAATTGAGTTTCTTGTTAGCCAAACTGAGTTGAGCTTGCATTGCTAGCAGGGACGGATTTACATGTCAGGTGCCTGTAGTCACAAAACAGGTGGCCACTGTTCACTAACCCAAAAATAAGGCAGATAAAGTATAAATTAATTTATTAACCAGATATTGCAGGCCTAAAGAAATCTAAAAACCATATATGCATTATTTGACAACTGTTGAGTTCAAATGTATGTATGTATGTATGTATGTCTGTGCATATTTCTGAACTGCTTGTAATAATATGTGTTTGAATCTATAAGTGAATGTATGCAGCTGAGTAAACGCATGCCAAGATAAATATAATGTTAGAAGTGGTTTGGGTAAGGGGGGGGGGGGGGGGGGGGAGGGTGTAGACTCTCCACTGAAGCTGAAAATGCATTGATTTGTATAATTGCAATATGCAAATTAGGAACTTGCAAACAAGTAACCAGTTACATCTGTCCATAGGTTAGAAACTTGTGATTGTATTATATATTTGATGCATTAATTATAATTGCGTGTTCTCCAATGATTCTTTATATTTCTATATTAAATGGTGTTCACCACATGTGTAAAGACATGTCACCAATGGCTAGTCCCTGCCTGGAAGAAGAAGGCACCAGCAGATAGGCCTCCGCACTGAGGGGGGGTGGAAGATATAGCATGACCCTGGTCTCAGCAAGGATGCCTTTCTGAATTGTCAGACCCACATGCCTGTGGGAATTTCATTAAAGGGGAATTAAAAGTATGAGAGGGGTTAAAGATATAGTACAAGTACAAAGGCCCTTTTGGAATATTGGGGTAAATTTACCATTTGAGTACAAAGGGTATTTTATGATTATGGAGTTTAGAGGTGGCTTAAATTTAGTTTGAGGTACATGAGGAGTTTACTTTCAGATTTAGGCTTTGAGTGCTAGGAAATCCGTTCCTGATTGTTAGTTAACATAATGCTAAGAAATACTAGAACAGCAGAAATGTATTATAACAATAGCAGATGTGTTAGTCCACTACTCAATGAGAATCCATCCACATAAAGGAACAATATTGCAGGCATTACAAAGCTCCTTACATTATAGGCTACCATTGCGGTTTCCCCAGTGGTACCTCTAAATAGACACACTTTTCCTTTTTTTCAGATGAGGACAACAAAATATTGTTGAGTTTATACATTTTTTATTCATTATTATTTTTTAATTAACTTCTTAATTAACTTCTTCTTCAGATCCAGTAATGGTCCTCAGGCCAAAAATATAGTGAACTAAAACAGATTCTTTCTAATGCTATGTATCTGAACAATGCTACTGAAACACTGCCACAGGTGTCAGAAGGAATCAGAAAGGGGTAAGGGATAGTTCAAAGCATATTTGCAATCTGAATATTAGCTTAAATGTAATTTAAAAAAAAAACCTTACTATGTACGCATGATGGTCCAACCTGGTCAGGACAGGATGACAACCGGCGTAGGACTCCCAGCCAACACGTCCCTAAAATGACTATAATCACATATGTGTCCCTTCCACACTGTGCCTTTGCCCTGCCGGACATTTGGGAGCCGAATAAGTCAGCACGCTACCATTAGGGAACTCATTCAGGCACAGTGCACCCGCCTGGGAGCTAACCAGAAACAACATGGAACTGTGCATCGGATCGCGGGATGCCACAATCCGGTGAAACCATTTGGGTAGTACTCAGTCCCAGGACCATCATTGGAAGAGGAATAAAGGAGGTGACAAGGCATCTGATGACACCAAGGACTTGAGGGAGCTCCCTGCTCCGTAGCTAAAGGAAGCCATCATTAGTGACCAGGATTTCCAACCACACAGCCTGGAACCCAGCACCAGATCGGAGAATGGTTGCACCCCGACCAAACTTCTCCTAATGATTGTTCAGGCGAGACGCCTCCAATCCAGATGCTTTGTGGACGGTTTGCTCTTGCACTTCGAGAGCTTTCCTGGTATGTGTGCGGCTTGGGGATAACCTGGGGAAATGTGTTATTTTGGGGATTCTGTAGTAAGCGCCCTGATGTCTGGTAGTTAATGAAATAATCTGGTTGTGATTCAGTTATGCCCCAGACACCAAGGCGTCGGGGTGGGGAATGTATAGTGTGCTTTGATGACCCCCTGTTGTGGATCTGTGTATATAAACTGGCCTGTTGCTAAAGTTGTTTATGCTTTACCCTTCATCAATCCTTGGCTGGGATTTGGAATCTTAGCTATAATCACTCTAAACCTCCTGTACCAAGGAAAGGGAATACTTGGCGGAGATACTCAGTCCGAGTATAGGAGCTCCGTCACAATATGTAAATAAACTCACACCCTTGTCATATGTAATCATTTTGACGTGTGCTTGTTATAGTACACACATTTATTTAACATTAAAAAGGAAACTTTTCTTTTTCAAACTGCGCTACCGGAATTGATATCAACTGTGTATATTTTGTAATACACTCATATAAAGCTTTGGTCTCCGTAGTTGTTGATGTAGTTCCACAGCAGCTGGACAACTATTTGCTTATTACCCCAAAACTTTACATTATTCATTAATTTGATTGATCTAAACTTCCTGTCCAAGTCTTAGCAAAGACAGTTTGATTTGAAACCTCATAAGAATTTGTGTTCAAATGAGAATTCCGTGTACACTTCTTATCACCTTAAAAGCCTTGTGTGAACTGGAATGCATGTCACATTACTTAGCCAAGTGCTTCTAGCATACATCAGCAGTGGCACTTAGACTGACACCGTTATAGCTCTGCTGACTCCACTCCCTGATACTTCCTCCATTTATATGCTGATTTGCGGCGGTTAACCAAGTTTAAAAGCCACAATGCAGGGCAAGGTGTAAGAGTGTAAATACCCTTTATATCTATAAGATGCCAAGTTGGCATCTTAGCAAGCTTGGCGAAACATTAGCATAGCATCGCAAGGGACAACTTTGCATATTCTGATCTGCAGGCTCAAATGACTTTACGTGTAAAGCTTTGGAATTTTGGCATGTCGACACACCATCACTAACTTAAAATTAAAGGTACACTATAGTCACAGAAACACTACAGCTTAATGTAGTAGTTTTGGTGTATATAGCATGTCCCTGCAGCCATGGCCGGATTAACATAGGGGCTGATGGTCCAGGCCAATGCCTATGGAATAGGCCCATTGAATTTTTTTTTTTTTTTTAAATCACTAAGTCTTCATTGAATACTATTCTGCCAATCTACTTCCTCAATACTTTCCTTACCTTTTGTGTCACTTTACCCCACTCCCTCTAGCATGTAAGCTCATTGAGCCGGGCCCTCAACCCCTCTGTTTCTGTGCGTCAAACTTGTCTGGTTACAACTACATGTTTGTTAGTCCACCTATTGTAAAGCGCTATGTAATTTGTTGGCGCTATATAAATATAATAATAATAATAATTTTTAATAAAAACATTTTTTGTTTACTACTCTTCACATGCTCTTGCTTAAGTATGGAAACTTAAGAGGAATGTAGGGGAACACAACTGGTGTGGACTGGTTGACAATGAAATTAGTTAAGGTAAAGCTGACTTTGCAAGTGTTCTTGCTGCTTCATGACTGCTGACCCATCACACATATTACCACCGTTGCCCCCTCCCCACTAATACACCGAACACCTTCTTAGTGGGTAAGGGAAACGGCCAAAGCTCTATTAAATTTTAATCTTTAACATTATCCAAAAACCCTGTCAGCTGTTGAGTGGATGCCCAACAGACAGTTCTCCAACCTTTTTACCAAGAGTCTAAACAGCTGGCACTTGCCATCAGCTCCCTTGCAGGCTGTCATCTCACAAAAGCGACTCTTTGTCTTATCCTTTTTTCCCTCTGCGCTGTCCAGGATACTCCCAAGCTGTGACAAAACATGACATGCGCATTATCGTCCTTTTGGCCTATTCCTGTTATAAATCAATTAGAGACCTTCAAGACTTACAGACACATGAATTTCCACGGCAAAATATTCTACGGCTTTATTAAATATATAAATAATAAAATATAAATTTAAAAGGTCATTGTCAACAACGATTAGAAAGACATCCCCCCAATTAACATAACTATACACCAAGACAATGACCTAAACCATTTTACAGAATACATCCATATAACCATGTAACATAGTATAAATAACATAAACATTAACATAGCCACCCAGGGCATCCATTTCCAATTGTAGGGGCATACCAAGACACCCCTACACCATTATCACAGCCACCAAGGGCATCCCTTTCCACTGTAGGGGCATACCAAGACACCCCTACACCATTATCCCAGCCACCAAGGGCATCCATTTCCAGTGTAGGGGCATACCGAGACACTCCTACACCCCCAGGTTCGGAGCTACCGACGAGCTCGAACCTACCACCAAATCCAAAGGTAAGTATTCCTCCTGACCTATCCCACTTACCAAAAACCGACCTACCCCCCAATTAACCTAATCCATCCCCCGCCACAGCACAGAGCTTGACCACCTCAAGCCACCTGGGCGCCCCCACCCCGAATGAACAACGCCTGTCTCAAGCCTTCCTGGAAGCCCAAGTTGAGAAAATCTAAACCCACCCCGGAGAGATGCACGCCATCACGCCTGAAATATCCCGGCAACATATTCTCCAGCTCCCTATGTCTTACTACTACCCCACCAGACCTTTTAATAAAAATCGCCACCAACTTATTAAACTTGCGTCTACATCTCGCCATAGCTGAGAAATCCTGTGCATGACGCCAATGGAAACGCGGTACCGTTTCCGACCATACAATAACCACCCCGGGAAGTAAGGACCTCAACTTATCCACGTCCCTCTTTATACAACAAACTAATTCCCTTTGTGGTACCAGACCAAAATCATTCCCCCCGCGTGTAACAATATGAATTCGGGAACCTCCCCCTGACCGATCTTCCGAAATAATTCCAAACATATGTCTATCCAACCAAAACCCCGGAAACCAAACCATAACAATCGTAAAACATCCGTCGGAAAGCCCAGCTTCGTGCCTTGTCTCCGAACTGCCGCTCTTCGTTCCGCCCAGTAGACATAGGAATGGCCTACTATCCATGCGACTCCACCTGAAAATGAAAGAAATAACTTGTAACCACCGGGCCATCGTAACGTGTATCCCTTAGCATCAAACCTGATTTACACTAACCGATCAGGCCGGACATAAGAGCGGAACCTGAGCGATTCCCATCTCCCAATCTTTTTAACTAAATCATCACCTAGACCCAACCTCGCTGCCTCCGTGGCAGCCCCAATCCTAAACGAGTGGGTGCCAAACTGCGTGGGATCCAGATCCAGGCGTTCCAAACTCAGCTTGAAGACCCTCGTAAACTGAAACTTAGACATCGCCGAACCGTCCACATGCCGAAAAAACGAACCCTGACCTTTTGGACGGAGCTCCATATGTCGGCGAGCACTGCTCACCGGGCAAGCCGCAACCTGAGGCAGTGAAAATAATTTAACTGTACAACCTTTCCCAAAGACATCTGTCTTCGAGCGCCGTAATCGAATGGCTACCTGCTCCACCCCCAATTCCACGTCCGCTAACTGAAGACCACATTGCCTAACTCTGCTGCCACTTACAATTTCACTCACCCTAAAAGCCCCGAAAAAGGCCCACACAAAAGCAACCGTAAATAACAAGACCTCGAACGAGGAGAAACATAAACCCGGAAGGACTCCCACCAGTTGTTGAAGCAATGCAAAAGACACCGGTCTCCTAGTGTCAGGTTCCAACTTACCCTTACGATAACCCTTCACTGACTGCCGTACTATAAAGGCCCTTGTCGAATCCTCCCACCCATTGAGCTTGAAGAGGAACGCCAACGCTGCGAGGTTCCGGCCGACCACCGCCGGAGAAGCCCCTGCCGCGAATAAGCGGCAAAGCAACCATAATAGCGTATCGAGACGTACCTCTGCGGAGACCTGATTCCCCGTACAGCCCAAAGCTTCGTCCCAACTCCTCCATACTTTGCTTTACGCCGCCCACGTGCCCGGGGCCAACGAATCCCTGATCAGTCCTCCAAGCAAGAGGTCCCGAG